>NC_089764.1:32489825-32606274 GCF_040412425.1 Macrobrachium rosenbergii | reverse complement strand
TCGTAGATGTGTTTAAAATAAGCTCTCAAATATCTAAGATGCATCCCAGACCATCCAAGACTGGAAGATCAAAATATCTCTCTTAGCAACTCTCTCTCATCAAAGGTGCCTCACACTGAGGACCTGGGAATTGTCTCAATTGTACCTCTCTCTCTCTCTCTCTCTCTCTCTCTCTCTCTCTCTCTCTCTCATTACCACCTCTCTCTCTCTCTCTCTCTCTCTCTCTCTCTCTCTCTCTCTCTCTCTTCTCTCTCTCTCTCCCTCATTACCACCTCTCTCTCTCTCTCTCTCTCTCTCTCTGTCCTTCTTCTTCTCTCTCTCTCTCTCTCTCTCTCTCTCTCTCTCTCTCTCTCTCTCTCTCTCTCTCTCTCTCTCTCTCTCTCTCCTCTCTCTCTCTCTCTCTCTCTCTCTCTCTCTCTCTCTCTCTCATTACTACTCTCTCTCTCTCTCTCTCATCTCTCTCTCTCTCTCTCTCTCTCTCTCTCTCTCTCTCTCTCTCTCTGCCTCTCATTTTTCCCCCACTCTCTCTCTCCATCCCTCGATTTAATTTCACTTCTTTTCAGGTTTTTACATTTTTTCCCTGCATTTTATCCCTCCCACTTCATTTTTCTCCACTTCCACTTCACCATAAATCAATTTTAATAAAATGATAGTTCGAGCTCTTCAGAAATTCGTCTGCTTTCTTCGTTACCAAAACATTCGGAGCGGAAAGCCTTTAAAATGATTTATTATTGTCAAGCATAAAACGCAATGGTCCTTTTTTCGAAAATTCGCAGCAGGCGACAAATAGCAGATAGATATTTTCAAGGTAAACGAACTTAAAATAAAAATACGACGATGAGATGAAATTTTTAAGATATATAATATATATATTTTAATCATATAAATATAGGAGCTTTTGTTTATTTTAGATTTAACATGGATTAGATTGAGAGATTTTTTTATTAAATTATCATATATCAAAAGCCTTTGAGTTACATGAATTGTTAAGTTGCTATTAGTTATTATATATATATATATATATATATATATATATATATATATATATATATATATATATATATAATATTATATAATATTTATATAATAAATAATTTTAGTAATTTAAACTAAGTACCTTTTATAGCTAACGAGACTTAGATAATTTAATAAACCATACCTTATATTAAACAGATAGATACTTTATTAATAAAATTTTAAATCATGGATAATATTCTATATTATTACAGGATACTGCCAGTTACATTAAAAACCATTATTTAGAGTAAATATTTCAATTTGTGCAGTCCTGACACTTTGATATTCTTAAAGATATGATTTAATACAGACCTGATACTAATTTAATCCAAAATTGAACACATTTTTAATATGACGATTTCAATGCTACTTTAGTCAAGTTTCCCATTGAATAACGTCTTGGAAATATTTTACAAGACGGCTCGACAAAATATTGCAAACATGTTTTAATTTTTCACAAAAATCTACATTTTTAATGTATAGATTTTAAGAATACTTTATTTTACATGATTGAGAAGCAATTAATTGAATTTTTATTGATTTCTTAAATGTGATTTAATGTTTTACTTTAAATTTTCTGTCAAGTTTCAAAGATTGACTGACTGTTTGTTTTACCAAACTGCAAAGGGAAAATACCTTTGAGATTTCTTGTTTTTACTAAAAAATATCCATTAATAATAAACTTTGATATCATTAAATATAATATTTCAGTTATATTTTTACATGCAATTAAATCATTTGAAATATATATTTTTATATTGATTTTTTTAAAGCTTAGACAATAGCTATATGTTGTAAAGTGCCTGAAAGTAATAGTTGCTTTGTGATGATTTTAAAATATATTTATTTATGAATATTTTGCAAGAATAAGAATAATATTTAAGACCAAAGCAAAGAAGAATTATTTATATATATATATATATATATATATATATATATATATATATATATATATATATATATATATATATATAAATTTCTGACTCACGTCGGGATCGAACCCAGGTCTCTCAGGTGGAAAGCAAGGGCGTTATCCACTGGGCCATACAAGTCTAAAAGAAGTTGGAACCTGAGAGCAACTGCACCCAAGGAATTACCTGGGCAAGCTAACTGCTTGCATACCAGCGAGTTTTCCCCAACTTCCCGACTCAGCAATGACCCAGTAGACAACATTTCATTCGAAGAAGGGTACTATGGCGAAACTGGCAAATCATGTAAAGAGCGAAGCAAACAACATCTGCAGAACATAAGGCATTATAATCAGACGTCGGCAGTTGCCAAACACTGTTGGGAAAATGATCACAGAATAGACTGGGAAAATATGAGTTTTCTGTACAGGAACACCAACAAAACATCTAGACTGGTTGTAGAGAACGCCTTCATAACTTGCGCCAACAACACGATGGCAGGGAACACCGGAAACGGCTTTGAAGACAGCATATCTAGAAAAATCGTATACTCCACAGTAGCAAGGAAACGAAGAAAAAACGCAAGAGAACGCACGGAAAACGGACATCTGGAACCAGGGATCAGAGAAAGACCAAGGTCAAGAGAGGGTGGAGGTCACACAGGAAGAGCTAGGCGATTATAGGATTAAAAGTACCCAGCACACAGATATAAATACAGCCGGACTATGCGTTTGCTCATTGTACGGATACTTGATAATGTGGACTGTTTGTCCAAGAAAGCTTGTAACTTTTTGAATAAAAACTCCATTAGATACCATCCAGTTTGAATGAGGTCCTTTCAGTAATTCTACTAATGCACAGAACAATTGTGTATGTGATAAAATATATATATATATATATATATATATATATATATATATATATATATATATATATATATATATATATATATATATATATATATATCATATTAAATCGTTAAAATTTGTTGAACCTTACGTAAAATCGAGGGGTTACAAAGTTGTTAGTTAGTCTTCATTTGTTTGGTTTTTTTTTTGTTACTTAAAGTGCCAATAGGTGCCTATAGCGTCGCAGGCCCCGTGAATTTCTTAAAAAAGACGTGCCTAAAGTTAATTACGAAAAATATCAATCATAAGCACACGATAAGTGTGATATTGAACGTAAATCTTAAATATGATGTCAAATGCATTCAAAATTTTTATGAAAATTATTCAAGTACGAGCCTAAAGGGAATTACGAAGAATACGAATATTTAAATTTAATATCATAGATATGACATGGAATATGAATTTTGAATATGATATTAAATAAGTATAACATTTTAATCAAAAGGATTCGATCGTACTCCATAAATTATATTACGATTTCATATATTTTTAGGTTTTTATTTTAGGCCCGTTGTCTCTCAGACTCCCACACCCAATGTAAACAACAGGACTGTGGCTGAACTGTCACCGAAATACGACTTGGTTTTTTTTTTTTTAAATATTCTTTTAATCTTAAACTAATTATGAGTGTTGTTTAGTGGTGGTGTACTTGCAGTTCTCTGTCACGGCCTGAGGGCAAAATTTGCAAATAAATCTGTCAAACGGATTTGGTACGATCCCTCTTATATCAGCAGGGTTATTTTGCAGAAGACTCCAGCCACCTCCCACATTATAATTTATAATTTTCTTGGGTAAAACACATCAAAGCCAAAAAATTATTCTCAATACATAACCCTCGCAAATGCTTAATAACAGAGGAAAAATAATCAGATTACGACCGAAGGTAAGACAGTGATTCCCCCCCCCCCCATAACTAATACGGCAAATGTCCTATCATTTCCTAGCCATTTTTGCACGAAAAACCCAAAATAGTTTTCATGCAAAATGGCTAGCTGGGGTCTTTCGAAATGGCTGGCTGGAGTCTTCTGAAAAATTACCCATCACCAGTATTCATTGCTTAGGTGTTCTGAATGTCCATAGAATTATGAATGTGGGGAAATTGAGCTAAAGTGTTTGTTACAGCATCAGTGTTGTTAACTAGCGTAATTTGCACAAAGGACTGAAGGAGTCTCAGGTGTCATAGGTGGTTAAAGTTAAGTATACCTTAGTTTAACCAGACCACTGAGCTGATTAACAGCTCACCTAGGGCTGGCCCGAAGGATTAGATTCATTTTACGTGGCTAAGAACCATTTGGTTATCTAGCAACGGGACCTACAGGTTATTGTTGAATCTGAACCACATTATGACGAGAAATGAATTTCTATCACCAGAAATAAATTCCTCTAATTTTTCATTGGCCGGTTGGGGGAATCTTACTTTCTACCCTCTCCCAACAATTGTTTCATAGTGCAACTGTGAGGTTTTCCTCCTGATACACCTTCTAAACCTCCTTTACTCTCAATTCTCCATTCAGTGCTGAATGATCTCATAAGTCCCAGTGTTTGGCCTTTGGCCTAAATCTTATATTCCTTATATTCCCATTCAAGTACCATCCTTTCACAAATTTCTTGCTTTGTGAGTGCTACTTGTTCGTGGTGCATATTTTAAAGTCATTTAATATCAGATATGTTAAAGGTGGGCTGTTTTTTATTCTGCCCCAGAAGAGCCCTTGATATTTTAGTTTTTTATTTATGAATTTAGTAATTTTTACAGGGTATTTAGGTGTTGCTCTCTTGGTTTAAGGAATTATTTGGGTGTTGCTGTCTCAAGTTTAGTAAATCTTTAGAAAAGTGCTGCATCTAGTTATCTTAAAATTTCTGATGGCTAGTGTTAGTGAACACTGTTATTAGGTCTTGGCATTGGTCCATTTACTCATATAGCCCAGAGTTTTTATGTGAATGGAATTGAAGGCCTTCTATTTAGTCAATGACCCATCACCTTTGACTTGAGGTCAGTTTATCCAGAGCAAATTCACCACTGCTCCATAGATATTCCTTTGAGCAGCTTTGTAGAGAGTTTTGACTGAATGCACATCCAGTTCTGTGACCTCCATGTACAAGTCAGGTTTTAGTCAGTGGTTTGGAACTTCTAGGCTTTTCTGGTCATTCCACAGGAAAATTGTGTTCTGCATTTATCATGGATTTTTTGTGTTTTCATGTTACAGTTGTGTGTCTTGAGGACCAAGAGTTTTTACAACTTATCCATGAAGCTTCTTGTCCTTTTCCTTGTAGTAGGAGAAGAACATTAACTTTGATTGTATGGAATGCATTAGAATCTCCATCCTTTCGGTATTTATTAAGTTGTAATTTGGTCAGATATACAGTGAACTACTACTTATTTGTAAAAGAGAAGTTTTGGACCAGCTTGAAGATATTGCACAGCTTCACTCTGTTGCCAAGCTGAATGGTTTAATCCAGTTTTTGGTATATCAGTAGACCTGTACAAATCTAGAATCATCTCTGCTGGGAAGGTTTTTACTCAAATATCAATTATTCACACCACTTGGGTATTCTGATCTAACTAGACACTCGGGTAGAAATAGAGAGTTTGTAGGACCTTGCATATGCTTGAAGGTGTCATTAGTTTTTCTGCTTTGGTGATGTGTTTATATATATATATATATATATATATATATATATATATATATATATATATATATATATATATACATATACTGATGCTTTATAAAGGAGTTTACAAGGGAGCCATGGCATCTTATAGTCCGTCGACTAGATGGAGGGTTACTTTGCACCCTCACCCCAAGGACTTGACTTTATTGGTAAGTTGTACACCTTAGTTCATTATAGACTGGGAAAAAAATGTTCCCATCAAAAAAAGTCATTTGCACTAGTCCGGACGGTATGATTAAATTTGACCACAATTCCCTTCCAAAAACAGTACTCAGTGTCCTCATCCAAATGTGTTTATATTGAATTATGCAGAACAAATAAAAAGACTGTATTGGTTGAACTTCATAAAGTCTTTATATACATGCATTAAGTTTAAACATATCAACATACAAGAAAACATCTCATTATAAGCATTGATCAGAGTGACTAGTAGAGTATTCTATATATAAATTAGAAAAAGTGTCCAGAGATGCATTTTATTATATTACTTATATGTTTTCAGGTGACTCCCAGAAATTGACGATACCCTTGGACGGTCCCAGTGGAGTCATCAGTACCTGCTATGGAGACCCCTGTACAGTGGAATGAAGTTATCACATGTCCTCACAACAAAGGTATTTGTCATCCTACAAAGGGCTTCTGACATTTTACGCTCCTCAGTCGCTGGTTTACATGACATGGGTGTACTAAAGCATTTCCTTTAGTTAGTTTATAGCTAAAAATGGCATAGATGAATTCACGCTCTTCATTCTTCATTTTCCTTGATTTTTTTTTGCTGTTTTAAGAAGTTTTTTTTCCAATGGATGCTCAAGGAGATGTTTTTCAGAAATTCGGCTCCTTATTCCATTAAAACTGCATCTTACAATAAGGCAAACATTCATTCATGTAGAAGAGAAATTATTGTTGCATTACTGTATACACTTCATATGCCGTCAGCAGCAGTGCTTCCTCAGAGAGTTTGAATTTTAGGAACACTGGAAAAAGGTTCAGTAAGGGAAATTTGCAAGATACAGTACATTGTTGTTTGTCATTTTTTCATTGAGCTTTTGAGTAAAGCTGTTTGAGCATTTCTGTTTTCAGTATCAAGAGTTATATTGCTTAGCTAATTACTTCAGTCTTTTGTGCAAGAATCCCAGGTGATGTCTATTATTCTCTCTACAGGAAACGAGCATTATCCCATTGTGGATGTAAAGTAGGAGATGTTAAGAAGATAATGCAAGCTACAATTGATGACAGGACACTTGTCAGGTAATGGTGAGTATCGTTTTCAAAAATAGAATTGTTACTAATAATTAGCTGTTGATATTCATGCAGTAAAGTTAAAGGGTCAGTCTTTATAAATTAAAACACTGACAATAAAAAGATAGAATTTTTTGATTGGATGGTCAATGAATAGTTTTCAGTTTCATGTTTGGATACCTTCAGTTACATAGGGATTCTTAAGGTCAACATTAAAGTTCACTTGAGTTTAAGTTGAGAGAGAACTTTGAATTTTAACATCAATTAATTCAGGCTCTGATTAAGACCAGAATTATTTATTCCTCTTTCTGTGAGCTTTTCATAGACTTTTGTACTGTGCGACCTTCAGGTGTCAGATTAGTCAAGTGCTTCCAACAGCAAAAGTTCTGTTGGTGCTTGCATGAGTGAGAGATGTTTGGGGACCTTAGTGTATTTGGTTGCAATGACTTTTGTCTTATTGTCTTCTGGTTTTCAGTCTGATTCATGGCTCTTTTGCATTTTCTCCTAAGACTCTGACCTGCATGTCTAAACAATGCAGATGTCAACCTGCCTTTGCTGTCCATATGGTTCATCCTAATATACACAGCATATGTTTGTGCTACTGCTCTTTTTACCTTATTAGTGCATCACCTGGCTTTGTAAACAGTTTATTAAGCAACAGCGGCCTTCCACCATAGGGGGTTAGTGCCATCCGTGCACCTTATGCTGTGCACTGTGGGCATTACTTTAGGTTCTTTGCAGTGTCTTCCATGGCCCCTAGCTGCTTCAGCCCCTTTCGTTCCTTTTACTGTACTTCCATTCATATTCTCTTTCTTCCATCTTACTTGCCACCCTCTCCTAACAGTTGTTTCATAGTTTTCCTCCTGTTACACCTTTAAAACCTTTTTGCTCTTGGTATCCCTTTCAGCGACGAATGACCACATAGGTCTGAGCGCTTGGCCTTTGGCCTAAATTTTATATTCCTGTGATATTCAGACTGATTCATGGCTCCAGTCTATCTTCTCCTAGGACTGTCTGCTTGTCTAAACAATGCAGATGTTGGCCCGACTGTGATACCATCCTTACGTACCATCCTTACGTCTCATCCTAATATGTACAGCAGATTTGCCTCTTTTCTTTTTATGTCATCAGTGCCTCTCCTGCATTCTTAAATATTTCATTCAGCATCATTGATTTTGACAGAATTCCAGTACTGCTTCTCCCTCTTAGTTCCTCTCTGCAAAGCCAGATCTTCTGGTCGCATCCCTAATAAAGCCAGCTGGCTTCTTCCTGATGTCTTGTAAGTGCCTCTGATAGCTAGTGTTATTGGGCGTGAGTGTGGTTTACTAGGCAGTCCAGAGTTACAGTCTTGTCAAGTCTGTTGTTTCCAAACAAGTCTTGTAATTTGGTGGTTGTGTCACCAGTATATTTCAGTAACTTGTAGTAGGTGGTCCAAAAATTGGAAGATTCCTGTTGTTTATGTATGTTAATTGTTTTCTTTCGGTAACAACTAGTCTGTTAGATTCAGTTCATTATAAAGTACTATACATATCACACTAAAATGTATAGAGTATTTTAGTGTGGGTTGTGCAGAGCGCTTTGAAACCCGATGAACTTAGCAAGTGAGTGTGCTGGATTTATCATGGTCCCATGATAGTATGCTGTTTGAGAACAAGAGTATTGCTGTCTTCAGTGCATTTGTCAGTATTTTGAAAGTTCTTAGTATGGCTGCATATGAAAGTTCACCAGCATTAGTAGTAGCTTTTGTGGTAATTTCTGAGAGTAGGATAGCGTGATGGATTTTATGTCAGCGCCAATATTTCTGCTCTTGTGTATACTAGCAGTTTATGCATTGTGATTCCCATATTGGTGGTTGGGGAATTTTGTCAGAGTATTAAGCTATTTATTATGGCGGGACTGAAGATTTGCAAGTGTACGAGAGATGAAGTTTTTTCTGCTGTTGCCTCTAGTTTTTCATCTGATATTCTGGTCATCGTCATGTTTTTGTTTGGATCAAGGTAATGGACCATGCTTACATCTGTGGCTGTAGTGCACGAATCAGTGTGAGAAGTTCTAGTTGTGGCAGGTCACAGTACTTTGGTGGTCTGGTATCTTTAATAAATGACTAATCCTTCAGATTGTAATTTGAGCTTATTGGAATGTTCCAGTCCCTGGGTTCTCATTCATTAGGGTAATAGTAGCATCTCGACATAACAGACACTTTGGTGGTCTGCCTTTCTGATAAGTAAAAAAGTCCTTCAAGTAACAAAGACCCTGTAATTGGAGCTGGAGGAGATGAGATGGCTGGATATCCTTTTCCATTAGCCTGAGCTTGAGCTGTTATTTTATATATGTTCTAGAAGACCCCACTTTGCATTGACTTTACACCTAGGGGATTAATTTAGGAAGAACATCAATTTTCCATCATGATTTAAAAAATTCTGAGAAATCCATTGTATCATAATGTTATTTCACAGGCTTCTCTAATGGCTGGTGTTACTGAGCTTTGTTTGTAGGCCTTAGTAGCGGTTTACATGGATTAGTAGCCTTTTTAAGCCTCAGTATGTGAGTGAATTAAATGTTTGCTTTCTAGTCGGTTCCCGTAGGGATGGATGGATGGATGGATGTATGATATTTAGGGCAAAAGCCCAGGCACTGGGGCCAACAAGGCCATTCACCGCCGTAATGGAAAGAAAATAAATTATGTTAAAGTTATGAATTCATGAAGGAAATGATTAATAAATAAAATGAAGTGATGTGACCAATAAATAAGGGTATGAAGTTTAATGAATGATGTGCTATATACATAAAAAAAAATTAATGTCATTAAAATTCTACGTGATGTAATAAATTAAATAAAATTAAATATCGTTAAAAATTTTAATACACTTTAAAAAAGAGATGATAGCAGAAATATCTGCTTCATCTCCCAAAATATCAGACAGGGATTTACCCTGAAAATATCTCTCTCTTTGGTTAAAATATCTGGGGCAGACCACCAGAATGTGCTCCACTGTTAGTGTCTCATCACAGTAAGCACACTCTGGAGGGCTGCTTCCTTCAAAAATAAACTGATGGGTCAGACGAGTGTGCCCAATCCTTAATCTCGTTAAAATAACCTCTGTTCGCCTGTCAAGCTGGAATGACGAAGACCACGGTAGTACATTATCCCTAATATTTCTATATTTCTTATTATTGGCAAGAAGGGGAGAAGTCCATCTTTCTTGCCATTTACTTAAAACATAAGATCTAATGGGACCTTTTAGATCTGTATGAGGCACTTTTTCTAAAAGAGGTTTCTGATAAAATACTAGCAGCTTTCAAACCCTGTCTGCCATCTCGTTTCCAGCGAATCCCCACGTGAGAAGGGACCCAACAGAAAGAGACTGATTTACGTCGACAATATATACAAAAAGCCACTCCTGAACTTTTTTTGAATTAATGGATGAAAGCTATTAAATTTGTTAATAGCTTCTAAGGTGCTTCTAGAGTCTGAGTATATGACAAAATTAGAGTCACTACTTTGAAAAACTAAATCTAGGCAGACACTACGGCTGTTAATTCGGCAGTAAATATTGATGCAGAGTCAGGTAATTTAGCTGTGTACGCTGTATCACCAAGGATAACAGCGCAACCAACACCACTATCTGACTTAGATCCATCTGTATAAATTTTTGTAAAATTAGTATGGGTAACATCGTGCTCTAAGAATTTTCCCCAGCCTTCTTCTACAGTGCAGTCCTTTTTGTTAAACAGTTTCTTACATATTGATGCTTCTGGGATAAGCCATGGAGGATTTACAGGATATTCTACTTCCAGGACTTTCTGGGATTTAAGGTGATTATTCTTAACATCCTCATTCAGTCGAATTTGGAATGGTTTAGAAGCTCTTGTACCAGAAAACTTCTGAGTCTGTTTCCTTTAGTGCTTGAAAGGAGGGATTTCTGGGAGCACTTTTCATTCTAGCCATGTATCGCAACCCTAGCTCTTGCCTTCTTAGATCAAGGGGTAAATGATCTGTGTCGACATAAATGCTTTCAACAGGCGAAGTTCTAAAAGCCCCTGAGCATATTCTCAACCCCATGTTGTGTACAACATCCAGTTCCTTTAGCTTGGTTTTACAGGCTGAGGAATAAATCTGACAGCCATAGTCTAACTTAGATCGACACAGAGAGTCATATAGCCTCAGAAGGGATTTCTTATCAGCCCCCAACTAAATCCAGAGACAACCTTTAAAATATTCATAGATTGTTTAACATTAAACTTTAGGGCATTTATGTGGCTAGCCCATGTTAATTTATGGTCAATAGTCATCCCCAGAAATTTAACTTCACTCTTGTAAGGAAGGATGGACCCTTTTAAATTAAGTGTGGGAACCTCTTCCACACGCTGGCACCTGGTGAATCTTACTGCAACTGTTTTGGAAGAGGAGAATTTGAAACCATTCTCATCAGCCCACTTAGTAATAGCATTAATAGACCTTTTGCAAATGTTTACATACGGACAAGGAATCATATCCTGTGCAGTATATTGCAAGGTCATCGACAAAAGCGAGCATTTAACAGGGGGCGAGATTTTTTAATCACACTATTTATTGCCACTGAAAAAGTGTTACACTTAAAACACTTCCTTGGGGAACTCCTTCCTCCTGCATAAAAGGTTGGGAGAAGGAGTTTCCACTCTTACCTTAAAAAGTCTGTCTGATAAAAAGGAATATATAAACCTGACCATTCTTCCACATATGCCCATCTTGTGCAATTGTTTCATGATGCCAATTCTCCAGGTAGTGTCATATGCTTTCTCCAAGTCAAAAAATATGCCAATGGTCTGACACTTTTTGGCAAATCCTTGCTGGATTTGGTTGGTCAGCCTCAGCAAGGGATCAAGGGTGGAGCGGTTTTTTCTGAAACCAAATTGAAATGGCGATAGTAATCCTTTGGTCTCCAGGTGCCAAACCAGTCTAGTGTTTATCATTTTCTCCATCAGCTTACATACACAGCTGGTAAGAGCTATTGGTCTATAGCTGGTGGCTTGGGAAGCATCTTTATTAGGCTTTTTAACAGGGACAATTATGGATATTTTCCAGTCCTTGGGTAAAATTCCAGTTTCCCATATTTTGTTTATAATCTTCAGTAAATATTTTTGGCATCATCTGGGAGGTGTTTCAGCATTTCATATATGATTGTATCCTCACCTGGAGCTGTGGATTCACTTGAGGAGAGCGCCTCACGAAGTTCTCTTAGGGAAAATTTGTAGTTGTATGGTTCAGATTTTCCCTGAATCAAACTTCAGACACATTTCAGAATTCCTAATTCTTTGAAATTCTGGAGAATAATTGTTAGGCTGGAAACTTTAGAAAAGTGTTTTCCTAGCTCATTGGCAACTTCAGTGGGCTCTGTGATTAGAGTGTCATTTATTTTTAATGAGGCAATGGTGACGCTACAAATTTTCCACTCAGTTTCCTTATTTTGCGCCACACCACTCTCAGTGGGGTCTTGGAGTTTATTCCATTAATATAGTAAAGCCAACATTCTCTTTTGGCTTTCTTATAAAGCACCTTGCTTGGCTAAAGCACGTTTGTAGATTAATTTAGACTGAGGGGAGCCACTAGTTTTGTAACGTCTGTAGCATTTCCTAGTCACTTTTCTCAGAATACCACATGTCTTATTCCACCAGGGAACTGCAGGTCTACGAGGTTTGCCTTTTGTTTTGGAATCGAGCTTTCAGCACTCTTCAAAGTAGATTCAATAAAGTAATCATAGGCATCTAGATGAGAATGAAAGGACTCAAACTCCTATCTAGATTGACACCCTTACTAAATTTATCCCAGTCTGCGTCCTCTACCTTCCACTTAGGTAAAACTTCTGATGGAGCATTCAGAGCATATTTCAAATGGATCGGGTAGTGATCACTTCCATTTAAATCTTCATTAACAGACCAATTAAAATCAAGGTGGATACTAGTTGAAGAAATACTAAGGTCCAGTGCAGAGAAATGATTATCGTGAATGTTGTGGAAAGTCATTGACCCATTATTATACAGGGTAACATCATTCCTGTCAATAAGGTCTTCGATTAATTTCCCTTTACTATCTAAAAACCGACTTCCCCAAAGGGGTTGTGGGCATTAAAATCACCTAGCAGAAGTAAAGGAGCTGGAAGTTGGTCAATTAACGACTGAATATCTCCAATGTTAAAATCAAGGTCTGGTGGAAGGTATAAGGAGCAGATTGTTATCCTCTTTTCCAAAATGACTGAAATAGCGACAGCTTGTAGTGTTGTATTTAATTGTATTGTGGAGTGCTGTAGAGATTTATTAATAATAATTGCAGCACCTCCATGGGCACGATCACCAATTGGGGGATATGATTTAAATATTGAATAATTTAGTCCAGGATTATAAACAGAGTTGCTAACATAGTTTCCTGTAGGCATATAATCCCTGGATTAAATTCATGCATTAAAACTTTTAAGGTCTTCTGTTGGGCTCTGAGACCTTTTCAGTTCCACTGAAGAATATCGAGCAAGAATGCTAAAGTGGTAAAAATGTGCTACTTCCCACTCCTTGAGGGGAAGTACTGTTCCTAGGGTGGAGTGGGAAATTCTCCTTTATAAGAGATTGTTTTCTTAATCCTTTTCATCTGAATTGGTGTTCAGGGTCTTTGGTTGATCTTCATATTTTTTATTATGAACCTGATGTTCAGAATTATTGCTGTGGTTCTGTGCACCACTAATCCTATTTGTCTTAGGGCGGCAAGACTGAATTGAACTCAGATGTTTTTGTTCTGAAACTACTTTTGGAACCACCTTTCTAGGAGGAGAGATGTCTTCCAAAACACTGAACCCATTTGAAAGTTTTATTATAAAATTATCATTATTTGGGAACTATTTTTTGTGCGTTTCTTGGTAGTTGCAAACAGTTTTATTATTATTTTTGTTTGTGGCTGTATGCGATTGATGGCTCTGAACTAGCTCTATCTAATTGGGATTGTTCCTTTACCTTATTTTGGTTTGAAGTATTTTCAGAATATTTTCCTGAATTATTGGCTGATTTTGGCACCCTTTATTTTGGAGATGAATCAACAGCTGTGGATGTGGTGGAAGATAAATTTTCTGTTCTTTTGGAAGTACAATTTTTATGGGACTTCAAAGCACTTGCTTCAGAAAATTTCTCACCAGTTTGGAGATTTTCATTATTATTTATGGTTCGAGAAATACCAGGTTTGTGATATCTTCCATCAGACACAGTTATTGGTGGCCTTACATTGTTGGAAGTTTTCATAAGTTTTATTACAGAAGCAACGAGTGTTGGCACTTTTGTTTGCCCCCATTACCGTCGCTTTGCTTCACTAATGCTAATATGTTCATTATCTGCCACTGCCAACACTTCTTGTTCAAATTTATATCTGGGACAAGCCCTAGAGTTTGGTGTGTGATCACCCTTGCAAAGAAAACAGTATCGGGCTGCTTTGCAATCATCAAAATTATCGTGCTCTGCAGAGCACACACAGGACATCTTTTATTGTTATCGCAAGAGTTTTGAATGTGGCCATATTCAAAGCATTTTATGACACTGTCTAGGACTTCTTTTATATTTTTAACCTGCATCCTCTCATGGCCAACAATGATGGTATCAGGTAGGTAATTGGAGGAGAAGGTTAAAGGATAGCTGCATCACCACCCAGTTTTTTACATGAGATACACAAGGAGGGCATCGATGGAGAATCTCTTCCTCTTTAAAACATGCAAATCTTTTGAGTAATACTCCTTTCAGTGTATTAAAAAATCTGTGAGAAGAAATAGATTCAATATTTCCACTTTCAGGAGGTTTAAAGTTAGCTAACAGAACTGCTTGAGTCTCATTTCCAGCTTTTATTAGAAGGTTCTTTCCATACCGTTTCAAATTTCCAATGGGAATGGAACCAACCTTGCTCTCAATGCAGTCAGCAGCTTTTATCAAATTTTTCCCTCCCTCCTTGTAGATAGCAACATGCCATAAAGGGGGGAGGAAGAGCTCTGGTTATGAGACTGGTCCATGTTCTTCAGCCTTTGGAACAAAGTCAAATGGCTCATCATTCAAGTTTTTCACAGAAAACACTTTCGTGCTGACAACTGAGTCATTTAGAATGTGGCCATGTAGAGTTTGTTGTGCCTCACTAGCCCAAGGGAGAGGAAAAATTTGATAAAAGCACAAAATGACTGCTTATCTTTTCTAGAATTAATTTCATTCTTTCCACTTTGCCGAATTGCTTCACTGGCTGTATAAAAATTCGTAATCTAATGATAAGTTTACATTAGTGCAATAAAGGACCTATTATTTGAATCAAATCCACCAGATTTATTAACACCCTGGTGTCTCAGTGTTTGGTTCTGTCCAACAGCCAAGCCCGTATCCATGTTCATGCCAGAAGTCGTTGCCAGTGCCGTTAAGTCGTCAGATCCAGGGAGGAGAACTTTGCCAAATCCATAAGTTTAAACCAGTCCAGGATGCAAAGGTTGCAAAAAGTGCACACCCGACACCCAAGAGCCCCTGCACAGACCCCGACAGCATATCAAAAGGACAAACTGGGCAGCTCTACTGCTCAGCTTCCCCACCCCAACACACTCCCAAAGCCCACGAAGAGACCCCTGTAGATGCCAAGCATGCACACATCAGACCACCACACACAAACTGGTTCATCCACCCACCCAAAACTGCTTGGTATATCAAGAAAGTATCGTAGATCAGTCAGGTATTCGCATTCTCCACCAATGGCACAAGTGAGAGTTGACTCCCAACAGTCCACCCCATACCCTACCATTCAGGATAGCACCAGTACGCTTGCAGTGGCCCAGGTATAAGCCAATCCGCCTGCTGGGAGTTCTGCCCCCACTAATGGGGACTGACTCCCACTCCAACCGCACTCATTGGGCTTCCGGACAAAAGCCAGAGTCCCACCTCCAAAACCAGCCCCCTGGATTCCGATGGGCTGATCCCCAGAGATGGTTCCGCCCTCAAGATAGCAGTGGGAAAAATCCCATCACCATCTCTTTGAGGTCCAAACTATCTCGGGATTAACTCAACCACCACAACTCCCACAATTAGCTTTAAAAATTGAGAACCCTTCCAAAAAAATGATCCCTTCTCAGACTCACCTAAGCAGTAAAATTTTGAATGTGGAAATGTCCACGCCATTTAAACCAAAAACTATGTAGGATGATTAGTAGGACCCGGGCCCAAAGGCCAGGGTCCCTTAGCCCTCACCTCGTCAAGGTCTCCTTTCTAGAGGGTTCCCAGTGGGGTTAGTGCCGTGAGTGCACGGCATACTGTAGGCATTACTTAAGGTTCTTTGCAGCATCCCTTCAGCCCCCAGCTGCAACCCCTTTCATTCCTTTTACTGTACCTCCGTTCATAATCATTTTCTTCCAACTTACTTTCCTTAACCCTCTCCTAGCAATTGATTCATAGTGCTTCAACTGCTTTGAGGTTTTCCTCCTGTTACACCTTTCAAACCTTCTACTGTCAATTTCTGTTTCAGCACTGAATGACCTCATCATGGGTCCTGGCATGTGGCCTTTGGCCTAAATCCTATATATTCTATTCTAGTTGGTGACCCAGAAGCCACTTCCAACTTGAAACCGGTTCAGTTAAAGTCCACTATTATTCTGTGGGTATCGCTTAGCTTCGTTCTCTAGAGACTCATGACTTTTTTCTCCTCCAGTTCGTTGACCCCTTTGTACAACCAGTGTTTTGGCACTTCCAGGTTTCTCCAGTCACCACAGAAATAAATATTTTGCTCTAATCATTATGGCTTTCTAGTTTTTCATGCTGTAGTATTGTTTGTTCTTCTTTTTGCTAAGAGCAAGAGAGTGTGGTCTGGGAAATTCGAGTATATGCTCTTGCATATGTCTCTTGATGCCCAAAGTTTGTTTACATTTTACTCTAAGTTTTTTTATTTCTCCTTCCTAGACTGTGGAATTGCAGTTCAGTAACATTAAAAGAGACTATTTTTGGCTGTCCTGATTTTGATCATGAGTGAATGAAAGTCAAGACCTTGAAATTTGGTCAGAATCTTCAACATTCTGTTTGATCCAGTCAGCTGGTTTTTAAAAAGCGATAAGTTTCTCGATAAGAATCACATTAGTAGTCATAAAAAATAAGATTCGTTTTGTGCTAGTCTTGTGAGAGTTTGCATCTTCACGCTGTTGCCAGGTTGAAGTATTAAGTTGTGTTGCTGTGCAGTGTACAAGCAAGCATATTCCAACGTCTGCTATCCATGGGAGAGTGCTGCACATAATGTGGTGTGCGTGGTGCACTGTGACCAGTATGAAATGTTCTTTGTTGCATTGCTGATGTTCTGGTACTTTCCCCATTTCCTACTTCCTTACTGTAGCCTCTTTCATTTAAGAGCAGTTTCTTGGGGTCAAGACTTTTAAGTTTAGAAGTGTGACTCATTGGTCTCGTGAATTAATGCTGTATAATAATCATAATACAACTTATTTTATTTATGCAAAATTAGTTTTCTTATAACTTCATTTACTATATTTAGTTTTGATGTGACTCAGCTGATGTGTAGTTTAATATTAAACTACAGGATGCAGTGTGGTACACTGTAGGCATTACTTGAGGTTTTTTGCAGCGTCCCTTTGACCCCTAGCTGCAACCTCTTTCGTAACTTCTTTCATTCCTTTTACCATACCTCCAATCATATTCTCTTTCTTCCATCTGACTTTCCACCCTCTCTAACAATTGTTCCACAGTGCAACTGCTTTGAGGCTTTCCTTCTCTTACACCTTTCAGACCTTCCTACTGTCAATTTCCCTTTCAGCACTGAATGACCTCATAGGTCCCAGCGCTTGGCCTTTGGCCTAAATTCTGTATTCCTATCCTAAAGGCCTGATACATTTATCATGGAATTTTTCTTTTTGCTTATGGCATGTTCCTATGTGTCTGTAGTCCAATATTCTTACTTCATTCCATCCAGTCCAGGCTGTTTTCAATGAAACAGAAATGTTCTACCTGGCCTGAGGCATTTCTTTCGATTATAACATGGTCCAGTTTTGTGGAAAGATGATATGGCTCTACTGGGTATGGGGTTATGGTATGCTGACAGATTATTGGTACCAGCTGTCCTTAGTTTATTCAGCAATACCTGTGCAAAGCCAACCTGAGTGACAGTAATCCTTAATTGGGCTCACTAGGTCAGATTTATGCAGCCATTGTATGCCAGCCTTTCTCCTTGCAAATGAGGCTCACACTTCTGGTGTGCAGAAAAATGAATGGCATTCTGTGTGGGTATCAGAAATGAAATCGTGTGTGCTGTGAAAAGGAATACGGTGTACTGAAAATGGCCCTTTTCAGGGTAAGTGACAATATTGAGATGGCTACAGACTCTGAGTTAGTGGTCCAGCATGAAATCGTTAGCTGAAGGTTTCCTCCGTCAAAACCTTTCACACCGTTGGACTGCGGAAGTGTCTCCCTGAGGATGTTGTGCGATTAGAACTTCAAAAGTTTAAGTGAAGAGGCAATATATCTCTACCCTAAAACAAATCACCTTGTATTTCACTAATTAATTTAAATCTTTATCTAATTATTTATTATTGTTTTTTCCTTTCCTGATAACTGATATCCTCTTTCTGCAATTTCTTTCAAATGAACTCCATACTCTTTGGAAGCCTTGACTTTCACGTCAGTGCCCTGTAGGCTTGTTCCTTATTACTAGGGATTTATCATCTGAATAATAATAATAATAATAATAATAATAATAATAATAATAATAATAATAATAATAATAATAATAATAATAATATTCACCAGCTTCAAGTGACTGATTTTGCAGACTGAATATTAAACTGTGTTTTTTTACAGGCTGTGTTAACCATTGCTCCATGCAGCTACGTCGAAATTGAGCTGTCACCAGTTTTAGTTGAACAAGGGAGTTTTCGCTACCAGACTTTGAAGATGTTTTTATTTACTTATGGTGTGCCAAATTGAGCCTTCCAGTTTTAGTAAATCGTACAAGTGATACCAGGTGGTTTTATTTTGTCTCATTAGAGTGTTCTTGTCACCCTGTTTAAAATGCCTTTCCATACTTGAGGGCACGAAGATTGTGTGCTAAGCTGAAAAAGGGACAATTGAAGAGCTACACCTGATGGGAGTTCAGGCAGAAAGTGCATGGGGCAGAGGGGACTGGAGTGAACTCATGTTACGCATAACCCCACGAAAGGAGAGGTTAGCAAAAGTGGACTGTAACATCATTTGTTTCTGGAGCGTGTGCTTAAAGCTCTTGCATATTATATCCAAGTGAAAGTAGGCAGGACTTTCTTTTAAGTCCTTCAGCTGGTCACCAAAAGATTCTTCCTGGTTGTTAGATAAAGTATAAGTACAACCAACATTGTTTTTCAAAGTGTAAACCCTTGGCCACTCATATCAGGCATATTTGTTTTGAGAGTGAGTCAGTCCAGGAAACTTAACTGGTCACTTCTGCCATCATATTCCCTTGTGCTTTTTGTCCTTTTCTCCAGAAGTATCAATTCTCATCATGAGAGATTCGTCACAGACCTGTCTTCTAACAACAGGTATTGAAGTATCTTGATTCATTCAACTCATTAGGTACCTGTGAATCACTTGCAAGAATAGAGCTTTTGCTCTGGCCTGAAGTCATTAATTTAGTCTGGATTTCTTTCTGGTGGCAAGGATTTTATTCGCCTGAGGTCACATAAGGTACTAACTTATATTGTTCCTTTTCTGAAGAATTTTATTCCATTCCTTTAAAATGTGTCCTACATTTTTCTAGTTTGACAGTTTCCTGCAGTACTGTACAACGTATTTCAACGTATAATAGGTGTATGCACAGCTTTCTGAATGATTAAGAAATAATTCAGAAAGCCCATATATAACCACGAGAGTGGAGGGGCCCAAATTGGACATTTTCAGTGGTACTTTATACAACTCAGTTCCCAGAATCTGCCTGGGTATGATTTCCACTAATGTCAGGGATTCTTTCCTGTTTACATACCTCGATCCACTGGGAATTCCTTTCACATTCATTTTGGAAAGTGCTTTCCTCTGTTAACTAGTCATTAGGTTTGCATAATCACGTTGGTTGTGATCTCTAATCTAGTCTGGAAATTGCATAAAAGATTTAATTTGTCCTTTTGTTCACACAGCCTTGATATTTTCCATATTGCTTCTGTGTGAAGATTCTTGCATTCCAAAATCCACCCTGGGTATTTTGCTAATATCGTGGAGGACTTTCATTTTAATGAGAGCATTACCTCTGTGTGAAAGCTGAGTGCTCCATGTGTTTGTGTCCTTCTGCCATTAATATCTATAAATTTGTTGGGAGATATCCCTCCGTGTGTGGCGTTTGCTCCCATTTCTCCTGAGCTCCTTTTACTGGTCATTTTGGCAGACAGAGCTCAGAAACTTCTGTCACAAAGCTTGTGTTCTTTTAATTTCAGTTGTAAGGCTGGTATTCTCTAGCTTTCTTGCAAATGCTTCTTTGGGTGCTGCAGTCCGAAGTGTTTGCCCCTGCTGGCCCACTTATTTTAAAGTATTGTACTCTTAAATCTGTGTTGCAGGTACTATGTAAAATATGTGAGTGGAGAGTCTCCTGATTTGATCAATTTGTTGTCATTGTCCCACGTTGTATGGGTCCTGTTTCATCTTTATTTCTCATAAATCTACATGTTTGATGAATAGGCAATTTTTTTCGTTATCAAAGGAAATAATTCTATTGCACCTTCCAGCAATTTGTGGCCTGATTACATATGCTTTGTTGTGTTTTATTTAATTGTCTTATGAGTGTAAAACTCAATTTTGTTCTTCAGTCCACCTAAGATTAAATTTCTCTCTCTCTCTCTCTCTCTCTCTCTCTCTCTCTCTCTCTCTCTCTCTCTCTCTCTCTCTCTCTCTCTCAGCTTCCTATGATCTTTGTTTGTTCATTTTCATTTTACTGTAATGTAAGTAATCACTACCACGTCAGAAAGGTCTTACAGAATTATAGCATCTGGACTTTTTGTCTATAATAATATCTGATAGTACTGTCAGTGCACCTCATGTGGTGTACTGTAGGCATTACTGAAGGGTGTTGGTTATGGTGCTATTAGTGCATCTCATGTGGTGTACTGTAGGCATTACTAAAGGGTGTTGGTCACAGTACTGTTAGTGCATCTCATGTGGTGTACTGTAGGCATTACTGAAGGGTATTGTTTACATAATGATTCATTAGGTGCAGTGATTTTCAATAATGCATTTCTATGATTGGGTCAGCTTGCATATTTCCACCAATACTTATATGTATTTTGGCATTCCGTCCTTCTAACCATGTTATCGATGGTAGGATCGACTACTGAGAGAATGTATATTGATTATTTTGAAGTAGTGTTGATTTTGGTTTCCCTTACTTGCAAAGTGAATCTTCTAGCCCTGGCAGTTGCTGCTTGTTCTGTTTGTTCTGTTGGGGGAACATCTTGCACCCTCCAGGTACCTTCAAAGGAAGGGAAATAACAGCAGAGTGTGACAGGGATGTTACAATCAGCTGGTCATTCTGTTTGGTGGATATTGGTTACTGATGTCCCCTGATAGGTTCTTGTGTGGGAAGGAACACTATCTTGCTTGGTCGTAGTATGGTGTGCTTCACTGGTTAGGCTGTTGTTTTCCTGGTACTGGAAATTTGTCAATGTTAGATTTAAGTTGGATAGCTGTGGCATCTTGAAACAGGAACCTTTCCGATGAATGTAGAAAGTGGTGTGCGGTAGACGAGTTTTAGAAGACCTTTTTCTCCGTGTAAGCTGAGATAGGCTTTGAGGTTCTTCAAGTGGTAAGGTTTTTTAATTGTTGAGTGATAACTCGTAATTACTGCATTCCTAGCATGTATTCTTGGAGTCAGGTCAGGTAACTTGATTCCCGTGCATAGCAAGTGCAACTTTGCCCATTTATTGCTCCTGCGATTGTCCTCAAAGCCATTTTTGTATTGCTGTTAAGTATGTTGTCAATGTGTATATGCTAGCCAGAATGGAAAATTAGTGACTATTCAGCTGACAAACTTTTGTTTTTAATAGAACAGCAGATGATAGATAACTACATTGGTGAGGGATGTGATCAGTAGAACGACATTTCATCTCTGTTATTTTTTTTAATCATATCTGTTTCTTTTGAAGTCATTTTTGAGGAATTTCATACAGGTTGTCAAACGTCCAATGCATTGTAGTCTGTCTGGTAAACAGTCATTTCATAGGTTTTGTTGTTTTATGCAGATTATTGATACATGATCTGCATATAGAAGTCTCCGTTTTTGAAGGTGTTGAGAGGGACTGTGGTATAATTTTAGTACTGAATTGGAAGGAGGTGATTATGCTTTAGTTCTTTGCATTTTCCATACTTATTGCAGGTTGATCAGGCTGGAGTTCATTGGTCTTAAATGTTGCATTGCTTGCATAAATGTATGATAAATTTCTGTTTTTAGTGAATTGTGTGTCTTCAAGTTTGTTGGTGCCTGATGAATAGACAGTGTGCTTTTAACATTCACTGCTTGACTTTGTCTGTTGTAGTAATAGTCTCTTTGTAGGCTGTGTGCCAGATTTGCAGACATACTGGAATGAGAGGTGGAAGTAAAGGAGCCATGTTGCACGACTGCAATTGAAATAACACTGTTCTGTCTTTTGCTGTATAGATAGGAAATATCTGCAATTCATCAGTGGTCTTAGCTGATGCAGAGGTCAGGTAGTTTCTGTGGAAAGGATGGAAATCATTGCTAAACAGTAGCTAACCAGCTTTAGCTACACTTCTTATCATATTTGAAAAACTGGCCACTGATAGGCATCCATTTTTGTGGATGTATAATCTTGCTTTTCAGTAATGCATTTTTATCATTTGGTCAGCTTGCATGTATCATTGAATATTTTAATGTGGTTGGCATTCCATCCTTATTTCCGTATTATTTAATGATTACTGAGATAGATGAAACTGATCCTTTTGAATTAGTGTTGATTTATATCTCCCCATACTTGCTGAGTGATCATCTTTTCCTGGCATTTGCTGCTGGCTCTGTTTGCAGCTTTGGGGGAAAATCTTACAGCCTCTTGGTACCTTTAAAGGAAGAGGAATTACAGTGAATGTCGCCTAGCCACAGGAATGTTATAATCAGCTGCTCAGTGTGTGTGTGTGGTGGGAACTGGTTATTGATGTCCTCTGGTAGCTTCTTGTTATGTTCCTGGCTTCAGAAGGAAGGAGCGCTGTCTTGGTGTGTACGTGTGTGTGTGCGCGTGCTATAGTTAACTGGTTAGTTATTTTCTTAGTGTTGAAAACTTTAATATCAGTTGAATAGTGTTGAAAACTTTAATATCAGTTGAATGTTATTTTCTCAGTGTTGAAAACTTTAATATCAGTTGAATGTTATTTTCTCAGTGTTGAAAACTTTAATATCAGTTGAATGTTATTTTCTCAGTGTTGAAAACTTTAATATCAGTTGAATGTTATCTGCAAGTAGGGCATCTGTGGAATCTTGAAATATAGCCCTTTTCGATGAATGTGGGAGGAAACCTTTTGGTACTTGAATTTTAGAGGACCTTGTTCTTGTGACCTGATTTAGGCTTTGAGATTCTCGAAGGTCTTATGATTCTTCAGTGATATGTTATTTTTAGTGTGCACTCTCTGAGCCAGGTATGGTAATTTGATATGTTTGTGTGCCAAGAACAGCTATGCCCATATTGTTCCAGCCATTGTCCTCCAAGTCATGGTTTTTCTACATAGAATCTCAGGTGGTGTGAATTTCTTTGCCAGAATACTGACAACTTGAGTACTTATTTAGCCCAGGATTTTTTGCTTATAAATGGAAGGGCTGCAGATGATTTGCAACTAATTCACAAACTGAGCAATGGGAGGGCATTTGGTCTCTGATTTCCTTTAAATCTTTTCGATTTCTTTGGTAAGATTATAAATGGTCCAGCACATTGGGCACTATCTGGTCGGTAGTTAATTGCCATTTCATAAATTTGTTGATATTGATTTGCAGGCCAATATTGGCACTTTCCTAAGCCAGAGCCAATTCTCGTTTTATTCCAACTACTGTGTTCATGCAGATTTTTGATACAGCTGCACACAGAAAGGTCTCAGACTTCTTTGATGGGAGAGAGAGAGAGAGAGAGAGAGAGAGAGAGAGAGAGAGAGAGAGAGAGAGAGAGAGAGAGAATACTTTCTGGGGAAGGATCTAAGGAAGCATTGGTTTTGTACAGGTCACAGAGAGGATTATTCTTTATAGTTACCGTGCCTGCTGCAGGTTGATTAGATCATTAGCTTGCCTAATGCATGGCTTGCGTAACTGGGTGATCATTTTTCCTGGGTTGTGTCTTTTTGCTGTTGTGGCTTTGTTGGTGTTTGGTGATTACAAAGTTCCTAACCTTCATGGCTCTATTTTATAGTTGTTATAGCAACAGTCTCTTCTTAGGTAGAATGTGAAGAATAGGTTTGGAAGGTAAACTTGATCTGTAGGTGGAGATAAAAAAAAAAGCTCTTTTGCACTAATACAGTTGAAATAACCTGTTCTCTCTTTTGGTTTTCAGTCTAAAGGTTCTTTGCAGTGTCCCTTCGGCTGATAGCTGCAACTCCTTTCATTCCTTTTACTCTACCTCCATTCGTATTATCTTTCTTCCATCTTGCTATCCAGTCTCTTGTAACAATTATTTCAAAGTGCTTCAACTGCTTTGAGGTTTTCCTCCAGTTTCACCTTTCAAGCCTACTTACTCAATTTCCTTTCCAGCGCTGAATGACCTCATAGGTCTCAGTGCTTGGCCTTTGGCCGAGACTCTGTATTCCATTCCATTCTGTGCAAGAAATATCTTTATAATGTTTAGGTGGTCTTAGTTGATGCAAAGGTCAGGGAGTTGCTTTCTGAGGGAGGTAACTGATTGTGTGTGTGCAAATTGATCTTCTTGTTCACTGGCAAAATAGACCAAATTAAAAGGCTATTTAACCAAGGAGGTCTTAATAGAAGGGGTTATTTTAAGAGGTGATTTATTAGAAATCTCTGCTCAAAAAGTTTGGAATTGTTGTTCCATTATCCAGAGAATTTTGTGAATGGAATGCAATGTTTGTTGCGTAATAATTGCCACACTGAAGATTCACGTACTCTGGAAACCGATCATTTTTATATCATAGTCATGATCTCTCTCTCGTATTCCAGATGTAAAACTGGAATGCATACACCTGCCTCTGTTTCAGCTTTGTAATTTTATATATGTTTTTGTAGCAATATTGTACAATACCTGTACTTTGATGTATATGTAAATACAGAAATTCCTAAGTTGGGTCACAGTGCTTTAAGGCATCTCTTGTGGTAAATTAGAGGTTCTAGGGAAAGGTTTTGGTCCCAGTGTTTTCAGTGGTCTCAAAATGTAGGCATTCCTGAAGGGTTTTGTCCCAGTGCTTTCTAGTGTATCTCTGTAAGGCCTGAGTGCTTATGCATCTCTGTGGTGTACTGTAGGCATTCCTGAAGGGTTTTAACCCAGTGCTTTAGCATCTCTAGTAATACCAGTACAGTGGCATCTCTTGTGGTGTACTGTAGGCATTCCTGAAGGTAATGGTCCCAGTTTAGTGCATCTCATAGGAAAATCAGGTATTCCTGAAGGGTTTTGGTCCCAGTGCTTTCAGTGCATCTCAGGTGTACTGCAGGCATTCCAAGGGTTTTGGTCCCAAAGCAGTGCATCTCTGGTAATGGCCCCATGCTTCAGCATCTCTTGTGGTGTACTGTAAATCTCAAGGTAATGGTCCCAGTGCTTTCAGTGCACTTGTGTGTACTGTAGGCATTCCTGAAGGGTTTGGTCAGCATGCTTTAGTGCACTTTGTGGTGTACTGTAGGCACCCTGAAGGGTCTTGGTCCCAGTGCTTTCAGTGCATCTCTCTTGTGGTGTACTGTAGGCATTCCTGAAGGGTTTGGTCCCAGTGCTTTAGTGCATCTCTTGTGGTGTACTGTAGGCCCTGAAGATTTAGTCCAGTGCTTCAGCAAGATCTTTGTGGTGTACTGTAGCATTCCTGAAGGTAATGGTCCCAGTGCTTTCAGTGCATTCTCTTGTGTAAACAGGCATTCACCCTGAAGGCCTTGGTCCCAGTGTTTAGTGCATCTCGTGGTGTACTGTTGGCATTCCTGAAGGGCTTTGGTCATGCAGTGTTTTATGCATCTCTTGTGGTGTACTGTAGGTATTGCTAAGTATTTTGGTCCCAGTGCTTTCAGTGCATCTCTTGTGGTGTACTGTAGGTATTCCTGAAGGGTTTTAGTCCCAGTTAGCAGATCATAAATGTAGGCACTTGAAGGGTTTTGGTCCCAGTGCTTAGCATTCTTTGTGGTGTACTGTAGGTGCATTCCTGAAGGGTAATGGGTCCCAGTGCTTCAGGATCTCCTGTGTGTACTGTAGGCATTCCTGAAGGGTAATGGTCCTAAAAGCTTTCAGTGCATCTTTGTGGTGTACTGTAGGCATTCCTGAAGGGTAATGGTCCCAGTGCTTTCAGTGCATCTCTTGTGGTGTACTGTAGGCATTCCTGAAGGGTAATGGTCCCAGTGCTTTCAGTGCATCTCTTGTGGTGTACTGTAGGCATTCCTGAAGGGTGTTGGTCCCAGTGCTTTCTTCAGTGCATCTCTTTGTGGTGTCCTGCAGGCACTGAATAAGGTATCCCAGTGCTTTCAGTGCATCTCTTGTGTCCAGGTAAAGCCTGAAGGGTCTTGGTCCCAGTGCTTTCAGTGGTCTGTGTGTACTGTAGGCATTCCTGAAGGGTGTTGGTCCCAGTGCTTGGTGCACTTTGTGTACTCTGTAGGCACCCACTCTGAAGGTTCCTGTCCCAAAGTCAGTGCATCTCTTGTGGTGTACTGTTGGCATTCCTGAAGGGTAAATGGTCCCAGTGCTTTCAGTGCACTCCTTGTGGTGTACTGTGCAGGTATTCCTGAAGGGTAATGTGTCCCAGTGTTTTCAGTGCATCTCTTGTGGTGTACTGTAGGCATTCCTGAAGGTGTGTCCCAGTGCTTTCAGTGCATCTCTATATATCTGTGTAGGCATTCCTAAAGCAAAGTATCCCAGTGTGCTTTCAGTGAAGACTTCCTTGTAGTGTCCTGTAGGCATTCCTGAAGGGTCTTGGTCTCAGTGCTTTCAGTGCATCTCTTGTGGTGTACTGTAGGCATTCCTGAAGGGTGTTGTCCCAGTAGCATCTCTTGTGGTGTCCTTAGTATCTTGAATGGCCTTGGCAGTGCTTTCAGTGCATCTTCAGTAAAATAGGCACTGAAGGGTGTTGGTCACAGTGAGCCAGCAGGTAACTTTGTACTGTAGGCATTCCTGAAGGGTCTTGGTCCCAGTGCTTTCAGTGTACTCTTGTGGTGTAAATTGTAGGCATTCTAGTGTGTTGGTCATGCAAAGCTCATGCATCTGTGGTGTCCCAGGCATCTGAAGGTCTTGTCCTAAAGCTTTCAGTGCACTTCAGGAAGTCCAGGCATTCACTTGAAGGAATGGTCCCAGTGCTTTCAGTGCATCTCTTGTGTGTCCTAGGCATTCCTGAAGGGTGCTGGTCACAGTGCTTTCTAGCACTCTTTGTATGTCCCAGGCATTCTGAAGGGTTCTGGTCCCAGTGTTTGCAGACTTTAGAAATGTGGTATCTTTCACAGGTTAATACAGTGCTTTCAGTATCTCTTGTGGTGTCCTGTAGGCACTTTGAAGGGTCTTGGTCCCAGTGCTTTCAGTGCATCTCTTGTGGTGTACTGTAGGCACTTAAAGGGTCTTGGTCCCAGTGCTGCATCTCTTGTGGTGTACTGTAGGCATTCCTGAAGGTCTTGGTCCCAGTGCTTTCAAAAATCTCTGTGGTGTACTGTAGGTATTCCTGAAGGGTCTCATCACAGCAGTTTTCAGTGATCTCTGTGTGTACTGTAGGCATTCACTGAAGGGTCGGTCACAGTGCTTTCAGTGCATCTCTGTGTGTACTGTAGGCATTCCTGAAGGGTCTTGGTCCCAGTAGTTTTCAGTAGCATCTCTAGTGTACTGTAGGCATTCCTGAAGGTGTTGGTCCCAGTAAGCTTTCTAGTGCATCTCTTAAAACTGTAGAGCCCACTGAAGGGTCTGGTCCCAGTGATTTCAGTGCATCTCCTGTGGTGTCAGGTGGCCCTTAGGGTTCTGTCCCAGTGCTTTCAGTGCACTTGTGGTGTACTGTAGGCACTTTCAAGGCCTTGGTCCCAGTGTTTAGCATCTCTTGTGGTACTGTAGGCATCACTGAATATCTGTCACAGTGTTTGTGCATCCTTTGTGTGTACTGTAGGCATTCCTGAAGGCCCTGGTCACAGTGCTTTCTAGTAGCATCTCGGGTGTACCAGAGGCATCTCTTGATGGACTTTGGTCATAGTGCTTTAAAATCTCTTGTAAATTGTAGGCATTCCTGAAGTTCACAGTGCTTTCAGTGCATCTCTGTGGTGTAATGTATTCCTAAGGGTCTTGGTCACAATATTGAAAATTCCTGTGGTGTACAGGCATTCCTGAAGGTGATGGTCACAGTGCTTTCAGTGCAACTCTTGTGGTGTACTGTAGGCATTCCTGAATGGTGTTGGTCAAGAGTGCTTAGTGTGATCTCTTGTGGTACTTGTAGGCATTCCTGAAGGGTAAGCAATACAATGCTTTGCAGATCTCTTTAAAATGTAGAATTCCTGAAGGGTGATGGTCCCAGTGCTTAGTGCAAACTCTTGTGGTGTACTGTAAGTATTCCTGAAGGGTGATGGTCACAGTGCTTCAGAAACTTGTGGTGTACTGTAGGTATTCTTGCATCTAACAATGCTTTCAGTAAACTCTTGTGGTAATTTAGTATTCCTGAAGGGTCTTGGTCACAATGTTTGTGCAACTCAGGTGCACTGAAATTCCTGAAGGGTGCTAACAATGCTTTCTGTGCAACTCTTGTGTGTGCACGAGCATTCCTGTCTTGGTCACAATGCTTTCAGTGCAACTCTTGTGGTGTACTGTAGGCATTCCTGAAGGGTGATGGTCACAGTGCTTTCAGTGCAACTCTTGTGGTGTACTGTAGGCATTCCTGAATGGTGTTGGTCACAGTGCTTTCAGTGGATCTCGTGTGTACTGTAGGCATTCCTGAAGGGTGTTGGTCACAATGCTTTCAGTGCAACTCTTGTGGTGTACTGTAGGCATTCCTGAAGGGTGTTGGTCACAATGCTTTCAGTGCATCTCTTGGTGGTGTACTGTAGCATTCCTGGCTGGGTGATATCCCAGTGCTTTTCAGGTAACTCTTGTGGTGTACTGTGGTATCTCCTGAAGGGTCTTGGTCATGTACGCTTTCAGTGCAACTCTTGTGGTGTACTGTAAGATCCACTTGGCAACTGGTCACAATGTCAGTGCAACTTGTGGTGTACTGTAGGCATTCCTGAAGGGTCTTAATACAATAAGCTAGTGCAACTCTTGGAAATGTATCTCTGAAGGGTGATGGTCATAGTTCTTCAGTGCAACTCTAGAAATGTAGGTATCTGAAGGGTGATGGTCACAGTGCTTCAGTGCAATCCTTGTGGTGGTGTACTGTAGGCATTCCCAGGTTGGCTTGGTCACAATGCTTTCAGTGCAACTCTTGGAAAATGCAGGCATTCCTGGGGTGAGGTCAACAGTGCTTCAGTGCAACCTTGTGGTGTACTGTAGGCATTCCTGAATGAAATAATGCAGTGCTTTCAGTGGATCCTTGTGTGTACTGTAGGCATTCCCAAAGCAAGGTCATACGCTTTCAGTACTCTTGTGTACTGTAGGCATTCCTGAAGGGTGATGGTCCCAGTGCTTACAGTGCAACCTTGTGGTGTACGGTATATCTGAATATGATGGTCACAGTGCTTTCAGTGCAACCTTGTAGTACTGTATTCCTGAAGGGTGTTGGTCACAATGCTTTGTAGCAAACTCTGTGGTGAAAATGTAGGCATCTCCTGAAGGGTGATGGTCACAATGCTTTCAGTGCAACTCTTGGTGTACTGTAGCTCCTGAAGGGTGTTAATGCTAGCTGCTTTCAGTGCATCTCTTGTGGTGTACTGTAGTCATTCCTGAAGGGTGATGGTCCCAGTGCTTTCAGTGCACCTCTTGTGGTGTACTGTAGGCATTCCTGAAGGGTGTTGGTCACAGTGCTTTCAGTGCAACTCTTGTGGTGTACTGTAGGCATTCCTGAAGGGTGTTGGTCACAGTGCTTTCAGTGCAACTCTTGTGGTGTACTGTAGGCATTCCTGAAGGGTCTTGGTCACAATGCTTTCAGTGCATCTCTTGTGGTGTACTGTAGGCATTCCTGAAGGGTCTTGGTCACATGCTTTCAGTGCATCTCTAGTAAATTTGTATAACTAGTGGCCTTACCACAATGTTAGTAAACTCTTGTGGTGTACGTAGGCATCCCTGAAGGGTTTTAACACAGCAGCCAGCGCATCCTGTGGTGTACCATTCCTGGCTGGTGATGGTATCACAGCAGGCTTGAAAATTCTGTGTGTACTAAAATTCCTGAAGGTGCTGGGCCCAGTGCCTGTGGATCTCGTGGTGGTGTACTGTTGGCATTCCTGAAGGGTGTTGGTCACAACGCTTTCAGTGCACTTTGTGTGTACTGCAGGCATTCCTGAAGGGTCTTGGTCACAATGCTTTATGTGATCTTTGTAAACTGCAGTATCCCATATGTCTGGTCACACGTTGAGTGTAACTTTGGTGTACTGTAGGCATTCCTGGAAGGGTCTTGGTCAATGCTTTCAGTGCATCTCTTGTGGTGTACTGTAGGCATTCCTGAATATATATCACACTGCTTTCATGGCATCTCTGTGGTACTGTAGGTCTCTGAAGGGTCTTGTCACAATGTTTAGCATCTCTTGTGGTGCATTGTAGGCATTCCTGAAGGGTCTGGTCACAATGCTTTCAGTGCATCTCTTGTGGTATCAGGTAGTCTTGGTCACACAATGCTTTCAGCATCTCTTAAATGTATTCTGAAGGGCCTGGCTGCAATGCTTTGTGCAATTTCTTAGGGTACTGTAGGCATTCCTGAAGGAACTAATAATAATGCTTTCAGTGCATCTCTTGTGGTACTATATATTCTGAAAGTGGTCTTGGTCACACAAGCCAGTGCATCTCTTGTGGTGTACTGTAGGTATCTGAATGGTGTTATCACAGCTAGTGCATCTCTTTGTGGTAATGGCATTCCTGAAGGTGCTGGTCACAACAAGCCAGTGCATCTCTTGTGGTACTGTGTGTATTCCTGAAGGGTCTTGGTCACAATGCTTTCAGTGCATCTCTTGTGGTGTACTGTAGGCATTCCTGAAGGGTCTTGGTCACAATGCTTTCAGTGCATCTCTTTGTGTACTGTGGTATCTCTGAATGGTGAGCAATGCAGCACAGTGCATCTCTTGTACTGTACATTCCTGAAGGGTTCAACACAACAGCCAGTGCATCTCTAGAAAATTAGGCATCTGAATGTAAAGCTAATGGGTAGTGCCAGCAGCACTTTGTAAAATTGTAGGCATCTGAATTGAAGAGTCAGTGTTTGCACTTTCTCAGGTGTACAGGCATTCCTGAAAAGGGTCTTGGTCGCACTGCTTTGTGACTTAGAAATTGTATCTCTGAGAATTGTACACGCATCATGGTGCTTTCTAGTGCATCTCAGGTGTAATGTAAGACCTCTGAAGGGTCTTTGTCACAATGTCAGGCACTCTTGTGTGTGTCAGAAATCTTCTTGAATGGTGTTGGTCATGAGCGCTTTATGATTCCTTTAGAAATTGCAGGCATTCCTGAAGGACCCAATAATGTTTCTGATGCACATCTCTAGGCATCAGGCATTCCTGAACAAAAGTTACAACACAGTGTCAGTGCATCTCCTTGTGTACTTGTAGGCATTCCTGAAGGGTCTTATTTGTAATGCTTTCACAGTGCATCCCTTGTAGTACTGTGGCATTCCTGAATGGTGTTACCACAGTGCTTTTCAGTGCATCTCTTTGTGTAATTGTATATATTCTCAGAAGAACTTGACACAATGCTTGAAAAATCCTGTGTGTACTGTGCACTCCAATGGTGCTGGTCACAGTGCTTTGAAAACTTGTGTGTGTACTGTAGACTCGAAGGTCTATCACAATGCTTTCAGTGCACCAGGGTGGTATACTGCAGGCATTCCTAAGGTCTTATCACTGCCAGTGCAACTCTGGTGTACTGCAGGCATTCCTGAATGGTGTCATCGCAGGCTTTCAGTGCATCTCTTGTGGTACTGTATATCCTGGAATGAAGCATATCAGCAGTGCTTTCAGTGCATCTCTTGTGGTGTAACAGGTGGCATTCCTGAAGGGTCTTTGTCACAATGCTTGTGCACTCAGGTGTACTGTAGGCATTCTGAAGGGTCTTGTCACAATGCTGTGCAACTCTTGTAGCAATAGTATTCCTGAAGGGTGATGGTCACAGGCTTTATGCATCTCTTGTGGTGTACCGTAGGCATTCCTGAAGGGTTTTGGTCCCAGTGCTTTCAGTGCATCTCTTGTGGTGTACTGTAGGCATTACTGAAGGGTGATGGTCACAGTGCTTTCAGTGCATCTCTTGTGGTGTACTGTAGGCATTACTGAAGGGTGTTGGTCACAATGCTTTCAGTGCATCTCTTATGGTGTACTGTAGGCATTCCTGAAGGGTGATATTCAGCTATTTTCAGTGCATCTGGTACTGTGTAGGTGATCTAAAGGGTTCTGGTCACAGCAAGCTTAGTGCACTTCTTGTGGTGTACTGTAGGCATTCTGAAGCACCCATAATACAGTGCTTTCATTGCATCTCTTGTGGTGTACTTGTATATCTTGAATGGTCACAGTGCTTTCTAGCATCTCTGTGGTGTACTGTATGTATTCACTTAGTTATCTTGGTCAGGTCATTGCATCTCTTTGTGTATCAGAGGTATTCCTGAAGGGTCTTGGCCGCAGTGCTTTCAGTGCACTTCAGGTGTACTGTAGGCATTCCTGAAGGGTCTTGGTCACAGTGCTTTCTGTAGTGCATCTCTTAGGGTACTGCAGGCATTCTGAAGGGTCTGGTCACAGTGCTGAAGATCTCCTAGGTACTCAAAGTGTATTCCTGAAGGTCTTGGTCACAGTGCTTTCAGTGCATCTCTTGTGGTGTACTGTAGGTATTCCTGAAGGGTCTTGGTCACAGTGCTTTAGTGCATCTCAGGGGAAAATTGTAGGTATCTGAAGGCCTGGTCACAGTGCTTTCTAGTATCTCAAATAGGTGGCATTCCTGAAGGGTCTTGGTCCACAGTAATAGTGCATCTCTTTGTGTAGTACTGTAGGAGCACTTTGAAGGTCTTGGTCACAAAGCTTAGCATCTCTTAGAAATGTAGGCATTCACTTGAAGTTGCCTTGTCACAGTGCTTTCAGTGCATCTCTTGTGGTGTACTGTAGGCATTCCTGAAGGGTCTTGGTCACAGTGCTTTCAGTATCTGTGTACTGTAGGCATTCACTTTTGAAGGGTCTTGGTCCCAGTGCTTTCAGTGCATCTCTTGTGGTGTACTAGTATCTTGAAGGTCTGGTCACAGAGTTTTCAGTGCATCTCTTGGTGTACTGTGGTGGCATTCCTGAAGGGCCCTGGTCACAGTGCTTTAGTGCATCTCTTGTGGTGTACTGCAGGCATTCCTGAGGTCTGGGTCATGTGCTTTCAGTGCATCTCTTGTGGTGTACTGTAGGTATTCCTGCTGGCCTTAGCTCACAGTGCTTTAGTGCATCTCTTTGTGGTGTACTGTAGGTGACTGAAGGGTCTTGGTCACAGTGCTTGTACCCTTGTGGTGTACTGTAGGCATTCCTGAAGGGTCTTGGGTCACAGTGCTTTCAGTACTCTTGTGGTGTACCAGCATTCCAGGGTCTGGTCATGCTTTAGTGCATCTCTTGTGGTGTACTGTAAGGGCCCTGAAGGGTCTTGGCTTCAGTGCTTTCATTGCATCCTTGGGTGTACTGTAGGTATTCAGCTGGTCTTGGTCACAGTGCTTTCAGTGCATCCTTGTGGTGTACTGTAGGCATCTCTGAAGGGTCTTGGTCCCAGTGCTTTCAGTGCATCTCTTGTGTGGTAATGCAGGTACTCTAGTTGGTTCACAGTGGCCAGCATTCTGTGGTGTACTGTAGGCATCTGAAGGGTCTTGGTCCCAGGTTTTCAGTGCACTTCTGTGGTGTACTGTAGGCATTCCTGAAGGGTCTTGGTCACATGAAAGCTTTCATAGTGCATCTCTGTGGTGTATCAGCATCTGAAGGTCTTAACACAGTGCTTTCAGTGCATCTCTTGTGGTGTACTGTAGGCATTCCTGAAGGTTTGACACAGTGCTTACTGTATCTCTTAGTGGTGTACTGTAGCAGATCTTGAAGGGTCTACTACAGTGCTTTCAGTGCATCTCTCTTGTGTACTTTGTATGTATTCCTGAAGGGTCTTGGTCACAGTGTTTTCTGTGCATCTCTTTGTGTGTACTGTAGGCATTCTGAAGGGTCTTGGTCACAGTGCTTTCATTGCATCTCTTGTGGTGTACTGTATGTATTCCTGAAGGTCTTGAATACAGTGCTTTACTAGTATCTCTAGAGAAATGTATGTATTCCTGATGGTCTTGGTCACAGTGCTTTCATTGCATCTCCTTGTGGTGTACTGTAGTATTCTAAAGGGTCTTGGTCATAGTGCTTTCATTGCATCTCTTGTAGCATTGTATGGGTCTGAAGGGTCTTGGTCACAGTGCTTATCAATTCTATGTGGTGCACTGTATGTGTCTGAAGGGTCTTGGCCAGAAAGCTTCATTGCATTCTGTGTACTGTATGTATTCACCTGAATATCTTGTCACAGTGTTTTCAGTGCATCTTTGTGGTGTACTGTGGCATTCTTGAAGGGTCTTGACACAGTGCTTTCATTGCATCTCTGTGGTGTACTGTATGTATCTTGAAGGGTCTTGGTCACAGGCTTTCTTGGCTATGTGACTTTGTGGTGTACTGTATGGTTCCTGAAGGTCTGGTCAAAAGAGTGCTTTCAGTGCATCTCGTGGTGTACTGTATGTATCTGAAGGGTCTGGTCGCTTTAGCATCTCTTGTGGTGTACTGTACAGACTCTGAAGGGTCTGGTCACAGTGCTTTCAGTGCATCTCTGTGGTACTGTGGATATTCCTGGAAGGTCTTAGCTCAGTGTCGCATTGCATCCTTGTGGTGTACTGTATGTGGCCCTGAAGGAACTGGTCAGCAAGCCAGTGCATCTCTTGCAATTGCAGGCATTCTGAAGGGTCTTGGTCATATGTCTCGCATTACCCTTGTGGTGTATCAGATGATCTAAGGGTCTTGGTCAGTGCTTCATTGCATCTCTTGTGGTGTAATTGTATGAATCTGAAGGGTCTTGGTCATGCTTGTGTGCATCTCTGTAGGACTTACAGACTCCTGAAGGTCTTATCACAGTGTCAGTGTAAGATCCTTGTGGTGTACTGTATGTATTCCTGAAGGGTCTTGGTCACAGTGCTTTCATTGCATCTCTTGTGGTGTACTGTATGTATTCCTGAAGGGTCTTGGTCACAGTGCTTTCAGTGCACTTGTATGGTATTTGTGGTAGCATTCTGATGGTCTTAATACAGTGTTTACTGACTTTGTGGTGCACGTATATCTTGAAGGGTCTTGGTCAGCAGTGCTTTCTCATTGCATCTCTTGTAAACTTTACAGACCCTGAAGGTCTTGGTCACAGTGTTTCTCAGTGCATCTCAGTGGTGTACTGTAGGCATTCCTGAAGGGTCTTAATGCAGTGTTTTCAGTGCATCCTTGTGGTGTACTGTAGGCACTCCTGAAGGTCTTGGCTTCAGTAATAGTATCTCGTGGTGTACTGTATATTCCTGAAGGGTCTTGGTCACAGTGTTTAGTGTGATCTCTTGTGGTGTACACAGATCTGAAGGGTCTATCACAAAGCCATTGCATCTCTTGTGGTGTACTGTATGTATCTCTGAAGGTCTTGGTCACAGTGCTTTCAGTGCATCTCTTGTGTGTACTGTAGGCATTCTAGGTCTTATCACAGGCTTTCAGCATCTCTGTGGTGTACTGTAGGCATTCCTGAAGGGTTCAACACAGTAAGCTTTCAGTGCATCTCTGTACTGTATACCTTAAGGGTCTTGTCACAGTAAGCTGTAGTGCATCTCTTGTGGTGTACTGTAGGCACTTAGTGCGGTCTTGGTCACAGTGCTTCAGTGACATCTTTGTATCAGAAGGTCTGAAGGTTCTGGTCACAGTGTCATTGCATCTCTTGTGGTGTAATAAAGATTCTGAAGGAACTTATCAGTGCTTTCAGCATCTCTTGTGGTGTACTTAGAAAGATTCTGAAGGGTCTTGGCCAGTGCTTTCATTGCATCCTTGTGGTACTGTATGTATTCCTGAAGGGTCTTGGTCACAAAGTGCCACACTCTCAGGTGTACTGGTATGCATTCCTGAAGCGTCCGCGGTCACAAAGTTTTGTATTGCATCTCTTGTGGTGTATCAGGCATCACGGAAGGGTCTTGGTCACAGTGCTTTGTGCACTCTCGGTGTACTGTAGGCATTCCTGAAGGGTCTTGGTCACAGTGTTTTCAGTGCATCTCAGTGTATTGTAGGCATTCCCTAAGTGGCTTCAACACAGTGTTTAGCATCTCTTTTGTGGTGTAATGTAGGCATTCCTGAAGGGTCTTGGTCACAGTGCTTTACATCTCTTGTGGTGTATCAGGTAATCTGAAGGGTCTTGGTCACAGTGCTTTCAGTGCATCTGTGGTGTACTATGTATCACTTGAAGGTCTTTATTACAGTGCTTTAGTGCATCTCTTGTGTATCAGGTGATTCTGATGATCTTGGTCACAGTGTTTATGCATCTCTTTGTGTGTACTATAGGCATTCCTGGTCTTGTCACAGTGCTTTCAGTGCATCTCTTGCAGATCAGAGATCTGAAGGGTCTTGGTCACAGTGCTTTCATTGCATCTCTGTGTGTACTGTATGTATTCCTGAAGGGTCTTGTCACAGTGCTTTCAGTGCATTCCTTGTGGTGTACTGTAGGTATTCCTGAAGGGTCTGGTCACAGTGTTTCAGTGCACTTTGTGGTACTGTAGGTATTCTGAAGGGTTCTGGTCACAATGCTTTAGTAAATTCTTGTGGTGTACTGTAGGCATCCCTGAAGGTGGATGGTCACAGTGCTTTCTAGTGCATCTCTTGTGGTACTGTAGGCATTCCTGCTGGTGATGGTCAGCAGTGCTTTCAGTGCATCTCTTTGTGGTGTACTGTAGGTATTCCTGGTAAGTTAACACAATGCTTTCAGTGTATCCTTGTGGTGTACCAGAGATCTCTAGCAGAATTGGTCACAATGCTTCAGTGCATCTCTTGTGGTGTACTGTAGGCATTCCTGAAGGGTGTTGGGTCACAAGGCTTTCAGTGTATCTCTGTGGTGTACTGTAGGCATTCCCTGAAGGGTGATGGTCACAGTGCTTTCAGTGACTTTTGTGGTGTACTTGTAGTATCATCTAGGTAGATGGTCACAGTGCTGTAGTGCACTTTGTGGTACTGCAGGCATTCCTGAAGGGTGTTGGTCACAATGCTTTCAGTGCATCTCTAGGTATCAGGTACTCCTGAAGGGTCTGGTCACAATGCTTGTGCATCTCTTGTGGTGCAATTGTAGGCACTCTGAAGGGCATGGTCACAGTGCTTTCAGTGCAACCTTGTGGTGTACTGTGGTGGCATTCTGAAGGGTGATGGTCACAGTGCTTTCAGTGCATCTCTTTGTGGTGTACCAGGCATTCCTGAAGGGTGTTATCACAATGCTTTCAGTGCATCTCGAAAATGTAGGCATTCCTGAAGGGTCTTGGTCATCATCAAGCCAGTGCACTCTTGTGGTGTACTGTAGGCATTCCTGAAGGAACTGGTCACAATGCTTTCAGTGCATCTCTCTTAGGTACCAGTATCTCAAAATATGTTATCACAGGTGCTTTCAGTGCATCTCTTGTGGTGTACTGTAGCATTCCTGAAAATCTACCACAATGCTTTCAGTGCATCTCTTGTGGTGTACTAGGTACTCCTGAACGTGTTGGTCAGCAGTTTGTGCATCTCTGCAGTGTACTGTAGGCATTCTGAATGGTGTTATCACAGTGTTTCAGCAGATCTCTAGGTGTACTGCAGGCATTCCTGAATGGTGTTATCAAGTGCTTTCAGTGCATCTCTTGTGGTGTACTGTAGGCATTCCTGAAGGGTTCTACTGCAACAAGCCAGTGCATCTCTTGTGGTGTACTGTATTCCTGAAATGGTGTTGGTCACAGTGCTTTCAGTGCATCTCTTGTGGTGTACTTAGGCACCCTGAAGGGTCTTATTGCAACAGTTTATGCATCTCTTTGTGGTGTACTGTAGGCATTCCTGAATGGTGTTGGTCAGCAAAGCTTTGTGTGCATCTCTTGTGGTGTACTGTAGCATTCCTGAAGGGTCTTGGTCACAATGTCAGTGCATCTCTAGGCACTGGCATTCAATGGTGTTACTAAAAGCCAGCATCCTCTTGTGGTACTGTAGGTATCTCAATGGTGTTGGTCACAGTGCTTTCAGTGCATCTCGTGTGGTGTACTGTAGGCATTCCTGAATGGTGTTATCACTGTGCTTGAAAATCTTTGTGGTGTACTGTAGGCATCTGAAACAGGTTATCGCAGTGCTTTTCAGTGCACTTCAGGTGCACTGCAGGCACTCCTGAAGGGTCTTTGTCACAATGCTTTCAGTGCAATTTTTGTGTGTACTGTAGGTATCTTCCTTGAAGGGTCTTGGTCACAATGTTTTAGTGCAACTTGTAAAATGTAAAGATTCCTGAAGGGTGATGGTCACAGTGCTTTCAGTAACCGGTAATTGCAGGCATTCCTGAAGGGTCTTGGTCACAATGCTTGTAGTGCATCTCTTGTGGTGTACTGTGGTACATTCCTGATGGGTCTTGGTCACACAGCCAGTGCAACTCTTGTGGTAAAACAGGCATTCCTGAAGGGTGACACCGCAGTGCTTTCAGTGCAACCTTGTGTGTACTGTAGGCATTCCTGAAGGTCGGTCACAGCCAGCTTTCAGTGCATCTCTAGTAGGCCTGTAGCATTCCTGAATGGAAGTATCAGTGCTTTCTGAAAATCTCTTGTGGTATCAGGCACACTCCTGGAGGGTCTTGGTCACAATGCTTTCAGTGCATCTCTTGTGGTGTACTGTAGGCATTCCTGAAGGGTCTTTGTCACAATGCTTTCAGTGCATCTCTTGTGGTGTCCTGTAGGCATTCCTGAAGGGTCTTTGTCACAATGCTTTCAGTGCACCCTTGTGTGTACTGTAGGCATTCCTGAAGGATCTGGTCACACGCTTTCATGCATCTCTTGTGGTGTACTGCAGGCACCCTGAAGGGTCTTGGCCTTCATGCTTTCAGTGCATCTCGGGAAATGTAGGCATTCTGATGGTCTTGGTCACAATGTTTTCAAAACTTGTAATGTAGGCATTCCTGAAGGGTTTGGTCACAATGTCAGTAACTCTTGTGGTGCACTGTAGTATTCCTGAAGGGTCTTGCTCACAATGCTTCAGTGCATCTCTGTAGTAATTGTAGGCATTCCTGAAGGAAGCCTAACACAATGCTTTCTCAGTGCATCTCTGTGTGTAATTGTAGGCATTCCTAAAGAAGGTCTTGGTCACAATGTTTTCAGTGCAACTCTTGTGGTGTACTGTAGGCATCTTGAAGGGTGATGGTCACAGTGCTTTCAGTGCAACCTGTGGTACTGCAGGCATTCCTGAAGGGTCTTGGTCACAATGCTTTCAGTGCACTTTGTAGGTATCAGGTGATCACTAGTTAGTCTTAATACAATGTGCTTTCAGTGCACCCTCAGTGTACCATGTCTTGGTCACAATGCTTAGTGCATCTCTTGTGGTGTACTCTGTAGGCATTCCTGAAGGGTCTTGGTCAACAAGTCTGGTGCATCTCTTTGTGGGAAAATTGTAGGCATTCCTGAAGGGTGTTATCAGTGCTTTCAGTGCATCTCTATTGTAGGTATTCCTGAAGGTGTTGGGTCACAGCTTTGGGTGATCCTGGTACTGTTGGTATTCTGGAAGGGTCTTGGTCACAGTGCTTTCAGTGCATCTCTGTGTGTAATTGTAGGCATTCCTGAAGGTTCTGTCACAATGCTTTCAGTGCATCTCTTGTGGTGTACTGTAGGCATTCCTGAATGGTGTTGGTCACAGTGCTTTCAGTGCATCTCTGTGTGTACTGTAGAGATATCTGGCTGGCATATCACAATGCTTTCAGCATCTCTTGTGGTGCAATTGCAGGCATTCTGAATGGTGTTGGCTGTGCTTTCAGTGCATCTCTTGTGTGTACTGCAGGTATTCCTTGATGGTTCCACTCACAATGCTTTCAGTGTGACTTGTGGTGTACTGTGTAGGCATTCACTGAAGGGTCTTGGTCACAATGCTTTCATTGTACTTTGTGTACTGTGCATTCCCTAGGTATCTCATTACAATGCTTTATGCACTTGTAAAATGCAGGCATCTGGAATGTGTTGGTCACAGTGCTTTCAGTGCATCTCTTGTGGTGTACTGTAGGCATTCCTGAAGGGTCTTGGTCACAATGCTTTCAGTGCATCTCTTGTGGTGTCCTGTAGGCATTCCTGAAGGGTCTTGGTCACAATGCTTTCAGTGCATCTCTTGTGGTGTACTGTAGGCATTCCTGAAGGGTGTTGGTCACAGTAAGTCAGTGTGACTTTGTGGTGTACTGTAGGCATTCCAAGGGTCTTTGTCACAATGTTTTCAGTGCGCATCTCAGATGTACTTATTCCTGAATGGTGTTATCATAGTGCTTTCCAGTGTCTCTAGGTGTACTGTAGGCATCTGCATGGGTGTTGGTCACAGTGCTTTCAGTGGCTCTAGGTACTGTAGGCACCTCTGAAGGGTGTTGGTCACAGTGCTTTCAGCATCTTCTTGTGGTGTACTGTAGGTATCTAAAGGGTGGTGTACTGGCATTCTAAAGGGTGGTGTACTGTAGGTATCTCTGAAGATCTGGGTCACAATGCTTTCAGTGCATCTCTGTGGGCACTAGGTATTCTGAATGTGTTGGTCATATGCTTTCAGTGCATCTCTTTGTAGTACTGTAGGCATTCCTGAAGGGTGATACCACAGTGCTTTCAGTGCAACCTGTGGTACCAGAGAGACCTGAAGGGTGATGGTCACAGTGTTTCAGTGCATCCTGTGGTGTACCGTAGGCATTACTGAAGCTGGTGTACTGCAGGCACACAAAGGTGCACTGTAGGCATCTCAGTTGGTGGTACCAGGCATTCCTAAAGGGTGGTGCATCACAGGCATTCCTAAAGGTGGTGCACTGCAGGCATTACAAAGGTGGTGTACTGTAGGCATTACTAAAGGGTACTGTAGGCATTCCTAAAGGGTGGTACTTGTATTCCTAAAGGTGTGTACTCAGGTGGCATTCCTAGCAGTGGTACTGTAGGCGTAAATTAAATTAGAATTTGTACTGTAGGCATTGCTTATTTGTACTGTAGGCATTACTTAAATTAAAATTTGTACTGTAGGCATTACTTAAATTAAAACTTGTACTGCAGGCATTACAAAGGGTTGTGTACTGTGGCATTCCTAAAGCGGCAGGTGGCACTGTAGGTATCATTTAATATTAAAATTGCAGGCATTACTAAAGGGCCAGGCACTGTGGTGTAATACTAAAGGTGCGGCATCAGGCATTCCTAAAGGGTGGTAAAATCAGCATTACTAAAGGGTGTGTACTGTAGGCATCCCTAAAGGCGGTACTGTAGGCACTACTAGCAGCAGAAAAATTGCAGGCATTACCAGTTGTCAGGCACTGTAGGCATTAATAAAGGGTGGTGTACTGTAGGCATTCCTAGTTGCAGGCACTCAGCATTACTAAAGGTCAGGCACTGCAGGCATTACTAAAGGTGTACTGTAGGCATTACTGAAGGGTGGTACCAGGCACATTGGTGGGTGTGTGTACTGTAAAAACAGCATTACTAAAGGGCAGGTACTGTAGCATTCCTAAAGGTGGAAACAGTAGGCATTACTGAAGCGGTGGTACCCCAGAAATCCTGTGGTGCAAAACATTGCAGGCATTACCAGCTGGAAACAGGCATTACTAAAGGTGAAACTGTAGGCATTACTAAAGGGTTGTGTACTGTAGGCATTACCAGCCGGTTGTGCACCGTAAAACACTAGCTGGGTCAGGCACTGCAGGCATTACTAAAGGGCTTGTGTACCGTAGGCACGACAAAGGGTGGCACCAGGTGTTATCACCAAAGGGTGGTGTACCGTGGTGTTAATACTAAAGGGTCAGGCACTGCAGGCATTACTGTAGTTGGCTGTGCACCCAGGCAATATCAGTTGGGTGGCACTGCAGGCATCTCAAAGGGTGGTACCGTATACTTTACCAGCTGGCGGTGCACCTGCATGTTATCACTGCTGGTGCACTGCAGCACTTCTGGGAACGGCGGTGCACCGTGCATCAGCAGAAAACTGTGAGATGACACTGGGGTGAGACTGCAGGCATTCTAAAGGTGGTGCACTGCAGGCATTTCAGCAGGTGTACTGTACATTTCTAAAGGGTGGTGCACTGCAGGCACTACTGTAGTTATGAAAGAATTGCAGGTGTCACTAGAAAATTGTAGGCATTTCAAAGGGCAGGTACTGTAGGCATTTAAAGTTGGTGAATTGCAGGGCATTTCAGTTATGGTGTACTGTAGGCATTACTAAAGGGAAAATTGCAGGCATTACTAAAGGTGGTGCACTGCAGGCATCTCAAAGCGGCTGTGTACTGTAGGCATCATTAAAGTGGCAGTGGTACTGTGTATCTCGTGTGGTGCACTGTAAGTATTACCAGTAAAATTACTACCAAAGGGTGCAGTACTGTAGGCATTACTAAAGGGTGCACTGCAGGCATTATCAGCTGCGGTACTGTAGCTACTAAAAAGCTATGGTGGTACCGTAGGCATTATTGAAGGGTGGTGTACTGTGGTAAGAATCTTAGCAGTAAAATGTAGCACTATTGCTGGTGGTGGACTGTAGGCATTACTAAAGGGTGTTTGTATCCACTTTTTAGCCTTGTACTTTGCGTGGTGCACTGCAGGCATTCCAAAGGGTGGTGTACTGAGGCATTACTAAAGGGTTGCAGTACTGTAGGCATTACTAAAGGGATGTGTACTGTAGGCATTACTGGGGCAATTGTAGGCATTCCCAAAGGGTGGTACTAGGCATTCCTGGATATTCTGGTCACAATGCTTAGTGATCTCTTGTGGGGTGTACTGTAGGTATTCCTGAATGGTGTCTATCACAGTGCTTATGCATCTCTTAGAAATGTAGGCATTCCTGAAGGGTGATGGTCACAGTGCTTTCAGTGCATCTCTTGTGGTGTACTGTAAGCATTCCTGAAGGGTGTTGGTCACAGTGCTTCAGTGCATCCTCAGGTGCACTGTATCACTGAAGGGTGGTGTACCGGTGGCATTACTAAAGGGTGGTGGACTGCAGGCATTCAGCTGGTGTGGCACCAGGCATTACTGAAGGGTGGCACTGTAGGCATTACTAAAGGGTGGTACTCTAGCATCTCTAAAGGGTGGTGTACTGTAGGCATTCCCAAAGGGTGGTGTACTGTAGGCACACAAATATGGTAATAAATACTAAAGGCGGTGTAATGTAAGACCTAGTGTGGTACTGCAGGCATCTCCTAAAGCGGTGGTGTACTGTAGGCATCTCAAAGGGTGGTGTACTGCAGGCATTACTGAAGGGTGGTGTACTGCAGGCATTACTAAAGTGGTTGTGCACTGTAGGCATTACTAAATGGGTGGTAAAATGTAGGTATCTCTAAAGGGTGGTGTACTGTAGCAATAGTTGTGGTGTACTGTAGGCATTCCTGAAGGTGCGTACTGTAGGCATTCCTAAAGGGTGGTGCACTGTAGGCATTCCATGTGGTGGCATCAGGTGGCATTACTGAAGGGTGGTGTACTGTAGGCATTACTAAAGGGTGGTGTACTTATATATCTCAGCAGTGTGTACTGTAGGCATTCCTAAAGGGTGTACTATATCTCTAAAGGTGTACATCAGAGTGTTCTGGGGGGTTATGTGCATTGTAGGCATCTGCTGTGGTGCATCAGGCATTACTAAAGGGTGGTGTACTGTGGCATCTCTAAAGGGTAGTACTGTAGCATCTTACAGGAAAGAATTTGCAGGCATTACTAAAGGTTTATGTACTGTAGGTATTCAAAGGGTTGTGTACTGTAGGCACATTAAAGGGTGGTGTACTGTAGGCATTCTGCAGTAAAGTTGGGTACTGTAGGCATTGCTGGTGCAATTGTAGGCATTACTAAAGGGCAGGTGGCACTGTACATTACTGTGGGTGGTACTGTAGGCACTACCATGGTGAAACAGGCATTCCCACAGCAAAAACAGGCATTAAAGGCAGGCACTGTGGCATTATCAAATACGTAGCATCAGCACAATGCAGGTGGTGCACTGTAGGCATTCCTAAAAGGTAGGCACCAGGCACACTAAAGGGCACAAATCAGAATACTAAAGGTTGGGTTGTGTACTGTAGCATTCCTGTAAAGGGTGGTGTACTGTAGGCATTACTAAAGGGCAGGTACTAGGCATTACTAAAGGTATGCACTGTAGGCATTACTAGTACAAAGTTCTGTAATAATAAAGAAGCAGTACCGGTAAGACACTTGTATGATGAAATTAGTAATCTGTGCATGTGTGTACTGTAGTAATCTCAAAGGCAAAATTTCTATATATCTTGCTATCCTGAAACACAATACTTCAGCATCCTATGTACCAGGCATTCCGAACAAAGATCACAGTGTTTATGCACTAAATTATACATCCTAATAAGATTTTGGTCACAGTGCTTCAGCATCCTCAAAAATGTATCCCAAAGTAGTGGACATCGCAAAGCCAGTGCATTTCAGGTAATGCAGGAAGGGTGTAGGCATCGTAAAGAGCTGACAGAAATGTCCCTAGCAGGAATTGCACATGATGGTGCACATTGTTGGCAGGACTGCAGGCATCTCCTCAAAGGGCGTGTACCGCAGCCCCATATGGTGCACTGCAGGCACGAGCGGGCGGTACTGTAGGCGCCACAGCAGTAATCAAGGTGAGAAAGGCGAGAATTTCAGCAGGTGATCAGGTAAGAGCCCAAAGCAGCAGGCACCGTAAGACAGCCAAAGGGCGGCACTGCAGGCATTACCGGTTGCGGTACCGCAGGCACAGCGGCGAACAGGTGCCGGCGGCGCACCGCAGGCAGGCGGTACCGTGCGCGATTCCTGCGCGCGGTAACAAATGTCGAAAGGGCGGTGCACCGTACATTATCGAAGGCGCAGCACCAGCACACGGCGGCACCGCCTCAGCATTGCAGCAGCAGCGGCGCGTGGCGTTCACACAGCGGCGGTGCACCAGGCAAGAGTTACCAAAGGTTGTACCGCAGGCACACAAAGGCGGCGTACCGTATATCCCGCCGGGCGGTGCACCAGGTGTCAAAGCCGGCAGGCACTGTAGGCAGCCGACAGCGGGCGGGTGCAACGTAGCATTTTCAGCTGGTAGGATCAGGCACAGCGGCGGTGTACCATGTAGGCACATTGTGCTGGTGGCAACGTAGTAGCAAATAAAGGCATCTGCACTGCTATGGTGTAATTACAGGCACAATAGCAGCCGTGCACTGCAGGCAAATATCATTGTATGGCAGTAAGACACCATAGGTATGGTGTACTCAGCGGGTGCATCGTGCAGCCACAGGGTGGTACTGCAGTAAGAGCTTCTGGAAGGGCGGTGTACTGACAGGCATTACCAGTGTGTTCAAAATACTTGCAAGGTAGCCATTACGGTAAGGCGGTACTGCAGGCACACTGTTACACCGTGTTATCAGCAGGTGCACTGCAGTGTTCCTAGCACGCCAGCGAGCCTGTACCTGTAGGCATTCTTCGAAGGGCAAACACAGTACAGCCTGTGGCACCGGCAGCCCTCGATGGCAACACTATGTTCGAAGTGATCTCGTAAGCGGTCAGTGATTCTGATATGATAACTCAGTGTTGCACTTTCAGCAGGCATTCTGACAGATGGTCAGTGGCTCTGTAATCAGGCATCTCCCGAACATCTAATCATCGAAGCCATACTTTGGTACCAGGCATTTTAGCAACTGAGCCAGCGGTCCTTGCAGGACTGTAGCCTAGTGTCTGTCACAGTGTGCCAGCGCATCTTCTGTGGCAACTGCAAATTTCCTGTCTTGCTCACCAGCCATACCTGTGGTACTGCATGAGGTTCAACAAAGCCAGCGTGTCTCTGCAGGCACTGTAGGCACTCTGAGGTCTGATTCACACTGCTTAAAACATCAGGCACTTGAGCTAGTCCACCACAGCCAGCAGATCTGTGGTACCAGGCAGATTCCCGAAGCGTCTGTCTGGCTGGTCACAGTGTTCTTTGCAGGCTGTATTCCCGAAGGCAGATGATCACAGTGCAATCCTGTGGTGGGATCAGCAGGCCTTGAACACACAGCGCCTGTGGTACCGTAAAGACTCAGCAGTCTGGTCACACACAGCCAGCACCTCTGCCCAGTGGCACCGTAGGCACCCTCGAAGGGCCCATCACACCGAGCCTGTGGTGTACCGTGCTAGCCTCTTAGCAGCCCATGCACCCTGTGGTACCGTGTTAGCTCGAAGGGTCTGTCAACAAAGCCAGCAGCCTGTGGTGTACTGCAGGCAGCCTCCTGAGCAGGAGCGAAACACAGTGGGCTTGCAAACAGGCATCTGCAGTCTCTTGTGGTGTACCAGTTAGTGTTTTGGTCGCAGTGTTTGTGGTGTACTGTGGTATCTGAGTACACCAGGCCAGTGCACCTGTGGTGCAGGCTCAGGTCAAGCCATGTAACACCTTGTGGTGTCAGTGAGTCCCTGAAGGGCCTTGTCACACAGCCAGTACTAATGGTGTACCAGGCATCTGTCACAATGTTGTGCTCTGTACTGTGGTCCCAGCACCATCAAAGCCAGTGGGCCCCAGACTGTAGGCAGCCCTTAGGCGCCAATGTCAGCGCCAGGTACTGTAAGAAGGCTTGTCACACAGCCATGCAACTTGTGGTGGCCAGTATTTAGTGGTCTGTCACACCGCTATGGTCTTCAGTCAGCACTTTAGTAAATGCCAGTGCAATCTCTGTGGTAACAGGCAGCCTAGTGAGTCTGAACAGCTAGCATTTGCAGGGTAACAGCTCTGCCTGCTCACAACAGCCAGCGTAACTGCGGCGTACCGCAGCATCTTAGCAGTCCAACACAACAAGCCAGCGTACCTGTGGCAAATCGTGTAAGCACCTTAGGGTCGCCAGTATCTTCTGCGGTACCGTAGCATATGTGCCAGTTACTTCACCAGCACCTCGAAGTTCAGTCATTACCGGAGCCAGTGATCTCTTGTGTACCGTAAGAGCCCCGAAGCGGTCTGGTCACGCGCCAGCGCATTTCGTGGTACCGTAGCAGCTTCCGAAGGCGAACGGCCAGCGCTTCATGCAACTGTGGCAAAAACAGTAGTCCCGAATAGTTCAATCGGCGCACGCCAGCAGACCGTGTTGCACCGTAGGCATTCTAGCGGCGACAGCCACAGCGCCAGCGCACTTCCAGGTGTACCGAGGCATTCCGAGCGGCGATGGCGTTAGCGCACCCTTTACCGTAGTATGAGGCAGCCTGGTCACACAAGCTGCGTCTCTGTGGTGTACTGCAGCCTCGACACCAATCGGCCAATGCCAGCAACTCTGCAGGTACCGTAGGCACTTTAGGGGTTACCAGCCAGTGTCCTGTACCAGGCAGCCTGCCAGTGCACCCTGTGGCACCAGGCACCTTCGAAGGGCGCCAGCGTACTGTGCACTCAGGCATTCTGAGGCAGTCCACACACACTGGCAAGAACTGTGGTGCCAGCACCCTGAAGGTCTGGTTCACACCAGCCAGCATCTTCTGCGGCGTACCGCAGTCTGGTTCACTGGCCACCACCGTGCATCTCTCGAAGGTCTGTCACATTGAGCGACTCTGTGGCACCGTAGGCGCTCATGAGTTCATGTCACACCAGCCAGCGTACCGTAGGCATTCTCGAAGGGCCTTATCACACGCCAGCAATCTCTAAAATGAGCAGCCCCTCGAGCAGGTCTGTTCACATATTTTCTTGCGGTAATCAGCGAAGGTTCGTCACAGCACAGCGGCCCTGTGGCACCGTGTCCAGTTCAGGCGCTTAGCGAAGCCCGTGGTGTGTCAAGCATTCTTCAGCGTCTGCTCAGCAGCCAGCAGGCCTTCAGGTACCGTAGGCACTTTCGAAGGCGATACCGCCAGCACAGCGTGTTTTGTGGTATCGTAATATTCAGCATCTGAACAACACGTCCGGCGCATCTTTGCAGGCACCGTAGGCCTAGCGGTCCATCACAGCGGCCGCATCTCTTTAACGCAGACCCCGAGGCGTCAGCGCACTGTGGCAAAATCAAGCCCTTTAGTGTTTTGTTCACATCGCCATATCTTCCGTGGTGTATCAGCATCTTCCCGGTGAAACACTGGCGCTCAGCGCATCTTCGTGGCATTCTCGAAGGGTGCTTTCAGCGCAGGCCTTTTGCGGTACCGTAAGCCCCAGCGTCTTCGTCACACGCTTCAGCGCATCTTCGTGGTGTACCGCAAGGTCTCTTTAGTGGGCGATGGTCACATGCGCTTCCGTGGCGTGTCGTGGCACCCGAAGTGTTGGTCACGTGAGTGCGGCGTATCGTTGGCGAGCCTCGGCGCCGGTCGCGTCGCCAGCGCATCTTCTGCGGCGTAATGCTCTCGGTCTGGTCACAATGCCGCAACCAGAACATCACTTCAGCGCATTTTGTGTACGTAAAAGCAGCCTCGAACGGTGTTGTCACAAGGCAGTTGCAGCTTCTTCTGTGGTACCAGGCATTCTCGAACAGTTAACAGCAAGTTCAGCGCAGTCTTCGTGGCACCGTATATCTTCAGTTGAAGTATTGCAAATGTTATCTCGAATGGGCGATATCACAGTGCCCCGTGGCGTAACGTGCACTTCGAGCAACTGGTCACACCAGCCAGTTGCAGGTACCGTAAAAACTTTAGCGTTATTGTCGCCAGCGCCAGCGCGCCCTGCGGTACCAGGCGCCCCGAAGGGTTCGGTTCGCCAACGTTGTAGCGCATTCTTTGCACTGCAGGCATTCTCGAAAGGGTCTGTCACGTCACAGCGGTCTCTTGCACTGTAGGCTCCCGAAGGTCTGTTCAATGGGAAGCCAGCGTATCTTCGTGGTGTACCGTAAGGCCAGCGGCCCTCTGTGGTACTGTAGGCATTCTTTGAAAGTAGCCTGGTTCACGGGCCAGCGCATCTGTGGCAAAAATCAGGTATGAAGGGTCTGCTCACATTGCTTGTCTCTTGTGGTATCAGGTAGTCTGTCACAGCAGCCAGTTTATTCTGTGGTGACTGTAGCATCTCCCGAAAGGCGATGGTTCCACAGCACAGCGGCCCCGCACTGCAGCATCTCGAGCGGGTCTTGGCTCCACCGCCAGTGCACACTCTGTGGTACCGTGCACTCGAGCGGTGATGGTCACAGTGTGCCAGTGCATCTTCGTGGCACCAGGCACTCGAGACAGTCACACAGCTTCAGTGCATCTTCCGTGGTGTACCGTGTGCTCTCAGGGCGATGGTCTGCAAGCCATGCGCCTGCAGTGCACTGCAGGCACCCCATAAGACGGTCACAGCAAGCCAGCGGTACCGTAAGCACTCAAGTGGGCAGCCAGATCTGCAGGTCGTTGATTTCCCAGCTGCAGCCACCATCGCCAGTGCAGCCTCTGTGGTACCGTAGCGCCTCGATCTGGTCACATCGCTTTCAGCGCAGCTCTGTGGTACCGTAGGCAGGCCGAGTGTCTGTCACACAAAAGCTTCAGTGCATCTTCTGTGGTACTGTGTTAGCCTCGAAGGGTTCACCACACAAAGCCAGTGCATCTGCAGTGTTGTCACAGTGTTAGCGCATTCCTGTGGTGTACTGTAGGCATTCTACCGGTGTTGGTCACAGTGTGCCAGTGGATCTGCGGTGTATTGCTGGCAGTCTTGTATATCACAGCTTAGTGCACCGTAGGCACTCAGGCGGTACATCACAGTGCCAGTGGACCTTGGCGTATCAGGCATTTTATCGGTGTTATCAGGTTAGTGCAGCCTGGTAATTAGCACTGTCAGCAGTAATGAGCTAGTGACCAGTGGTACTGTTGGTGATATCACACAGTTTCAGTGAGTCTGCAGGTACTGTTGCATCTCGAGGTGATGGTCACAATGCTTCAGTGTACCTCAGGAATGAGTTCTGAAGGGTTGATGGTCACAGCAGCCAGTGAGGCTGCAGGCCTTAAGTACTGGTGATGAACACACGCCAAAGTATCTTCTGTATTCTCGGTATCACAGCCAGTGATTCGTGGTAAAATGTAAGTCCCGAATTGCGCATCCAAAGAAGTAGTCTGCACTGTATATCTTCTCGAAGGGTGTTGGTTCGCATTAGCAAGAAGCATTCTTGCAATTTAAGAGCCTTGAGTATTCAGATCACACGCCAGCGTATCTTCTGTGGTGTACCGTTACATTTTAGTATGATGACACAGCCACCTCTGTGGTACTGTTGGCATTCCTAGGCGATCACAATGAAGCCAGCACCTTCTGTGGTACTGTTGGCATCTTTGAGGAACACATCGCCAGTTTGTACCGTCGGGCATTTAGCAGTCTGTCAGCCAGCGGCTTTGTAGGCATCGCCAGATTTACAGTGATGGTTTTCAGTGTAACTTGTATACTGGCAGCCCGAAGGGTGTCACACAGCGCATTCTGTGTGTACCGTTGGCATCCCAAAGAAGCGAACACACGCTGAGCAGTCCTCCTGTGTACTGCCTCCGAAAGGGCGATGAACACAATGGCCAGCATCTTCTGTGGTACTGTTGGCACTGAGCAGATGAATACACAAAGCGCCAGGAAACAAGACTTAGCAGCCTGGTCTGGCTGAACAAGCCAGCGCATTTCGTGGTACTGTTACAGCCTCTAGCGGTGAGCATCACACAGCCCAGTGCAACTCAGGCAAATGTCGGGCCTCCCGAAGGGCGACGCCAGCGCATCTTCTGCACTGTTGGCCTCCAGGTGATGAACACACAGCCAGCGTGCTCAGGCAAATATTGGCAGAGCCCTCGAAGTGTCTGTCACACAGCCAGTGAGTCGTGGTGTACTGCTGGTACCTTCTAGTGCGATATCACACAGCTAGTGCATGGTGGTGGTGCATCAGCAGCCTTCGAAGGGCATTTGTCACAGTAGCTTTCAGTGAGGTCTGTGCCATTGGCATCTCCCAGGGGTGATGAACACAGCCGTGCCGAGTGCATCTTCTGTGGTGTACCGTGGCAATTTAGTGGGTGTTGAACAAGCCAGAGGTCTTCGTGTGGTGCAACAAAGAATTCCCAGCCAACTGATCACAATGAGCTTTTCATGCATCTTTCTGCAGGTACCGTGTTAGCCTCAGTGATGACCACAGTGCCAGTGACCCGTGGCACCACAGGCCTGAGGCAGCTGCAGCCTGTGGCACCAGGCTGTCTGTCACAATGTTATCGGTGTACCGTAGGCAAGAGTGATCGCTGGCCAGATCTCATGCGGTGTACCGTCACACTTTAGCAAGTACAACACACGCCAGCGCAGCCTTCGTGGTACCGTAAGCTACTCTCGAGTGCGATGCAGTCGCCAATGCCAGTGGAGGCCCGCAGGGTAACGTTACAGCCTCGGTGTTGTCACAGTGCCAGCGCCTGTGGTGCTCGTAGGCATTCTCGAAGGCGTTGTCACAGTACTTGTGGTACCAGTACTTTAGTGTCTGGTCACACAGCCAGTGCATTTCGTGGTACCGTAGGCATTCTCGAGATGGTCACAGTTCAGTGATGCCCGTGTGGTGACTGCACAGCAGCCCCGAAGGTGACAGTGCAGCCTGTACCGTAGGCAGCCTAGCGGTGATGGTCACAGGCTGCGATCTGCAGGTCAGTTGGCAGCCCCGAAGTGGCGATATCATTACCAGTGCACTTGCGGTACCAGCAGCCTCGGCAGCTATCACAGTGCCAGCATTCGTGCGTACCGTAGGCACCGAAGTGGGTGACGGTCGCCAATACCAGCGCAGGCCTTCTTGCGTACTGCAGGCATTCTGAAGGGTGACAACGCCATGGATCCGTGCGGTACCGTTGGCAGGCCTTTAGCGAACACATCGCCAGCGTACTTCAGGTACCGTGCGCCTCGGCAACGACCGTGCAGGTCGTGGCATTCCTCGGCCATCACAGTGCTTCAGATCCGCAAGATGAACACGCCGCGATTCCTCGTGGTGTACCGTATATGATGGTCACAGTGTGCCAGGCGTAACTTCCAGTGCGCACCAGGTACCTTCTGAAGGGCAGCCAGTGATCCGTGTGGTAATGTTACATTCTCTGAAGGCGCCATTCAATGCTTTCAGTATCTTCGGTACCGGGTGTTAGGTCTTGGTTCACAAAGCCAGCGGCTTGCAGTGTACTGCAGCAGCCTCTGAAGGAATGAACTCAGTGCAACTTGTGGTACCAGGCAGGCCAGTCACAGAAGGCCAGTGATACTGTTGGCTCCCGAAGGGTGACAGCCAGCTTTGTACTGTAGTGCTATTCTCAAGGGTCTGTCTCCAGCCAGTGCAACTCTGTGGTGTAATCGCACTTTAGCGTCTGTCACACGCAGCGCATCTTCGTGGCATCAGGCCTTCCTGAAGGCGATGGCCCACAGTTTTGTACTCACCAGCAGCCATCACACAGCTAGCGCATCTCTGTACCGTAGGCATCTTCCCGAAGGGTGCTGAACACAGCGCTTTCAGCGTGTCTCTGTGGTACTGTAGTCCCTAGTGTTATTCACAGCCAGTGATCCGTGGCAAATTGTCATATTCTCGAAGGGTGTTGGTCACAGCTTCAGTGCCTGTGAGGCCTGTGGTGTTATTCATCTGAACACGCTGCGTACTTCGCAGGTAGCCGCAGGCCTCTCGGTAATGAACACGCCAGCGCATCTTCTGTGGTACCATCTTCAGCGAACTTGTCATCGCTAGCACGCTGCAGCGAGGCTGAACATGGCGCCAGCGTATCTTCTGTGGCAGCTTCGGCAGCCTCGAAGGGTGTTGTCACAGGGCCAGCGCATCTTCGTGCGGGCCAGGCACCTGAACACACGCCAGTGAAGTCTTCACCACCTTCCAGGCGATGGTCGCGCTGTAGCTCCCTAGGCGTTGTTCACAGCAGCCGCTGATCTCGCAGTACTGCTGGCAGCCTCTGGCGTTGTCACAACGCCAGCGGCATTCAGGTACCAGCTTCTCGCGGAAAGTCTGAACACACGAAAGTCTTCTGTGGCACTGTAGTACTTCTGAAATTTGGTCGTCAATGCTTTCAGTGCATTGTGGTATCGTGTTTCGCAGCCCATCATTAACAAATAGCGTATCTTCTTGCAGTGTACCGTATTTTAGCAAGAAACACAATGCTAGCGTATCTTTCTTGCAGGTACCGTAGGCATCTCGAATATGTTGAACACAGTGCTCAGCGCATTTTCGTGGTACCAGCGAATGGCAGCGCTGGTCACAGGTGCCAGCGCATTTTCTTTGCAGGTCAGTACCGAAAGGCGGATCACAAGGCCAGCGCCCACCAGGCACCTCTCGAAGCGGCGCCACCCAGTAGCCGCGATCTTCGCACCGTAGCTCGAACCTGCGCTGCGCATCTTCAGGTGTATCAGGCATTTTAGGTGTTGTCCCACAGCGCATTTTCAGGGCAATGTAAGTATATTTTAGGGTGCAAAGCTTTCAGTGCATTTCGTGGTGTACCGTAGAGCCCCTGTAAGGTAGCACAATAAAAGTATCTCTCTTAGTATCTGTCACAATGCCAGTGTATTTGTGGTGGTCAAAGAACATAGCCAGTATTTTTCAGAAAATGTGTGTTACTTTAGTGGAAAAGAAGCTGTAGTATTCTGTAGTACCTTCAGTATGTTGTGGCCAGTGCACTTCGTGGTGTACCAGTGTTATCTAAAGTGAAAGCATGGCCCACGCGCCATGCAAGGTGGTGTTCGTAGGCACACGAAGGCGGTGCCTCTGCAGGCACACAGCGGTGGCAACAGAGGCATCTCCAAAGGGTGACGGTAGGCATCTTCCAAAGGGCACCAAGACACGAGGCGGCGGGTCAACTCTGTGGCGGTCAGATACCAGCATGGTACCTGTGCTGGCGGTACTGTAGCGGCGGCACTGCGCCACTTGCAAGGTGGTGACTTCAGCATTACCGGCCGAAGGGCGGTACCGTGTACAGCCTCCCGAAGGCGGCCCACAGCAAGCCAGCGGTCTCCCGGTACCGTGTTAGCCTCTAGTGTCTGTCCCAATGTTCCCGAATGGCGCCAGCTTTCAGCGCATTCTCGTGTGTGGTGTACCGGTGCCATCCCGAGTGGTCGGCACTGTGCGTACCGTACATTCTCGAATGCGCTGAGTGATCTCGTGTACCAGGCATTCTCTAGCGTGTTGATCACGCCAGCGCATCTGTGTACTGTAGGTTCCCGAGAAGGTATCACAGCGCTGTTTTCTGTGGTACTGTAGGCATTTTGGGCAGGTGTATCAGGCACGAGCAGTGGTACTGGGCACAAAGGTGGTATCAGGCAGCTCTCAAATAGCACACTCAGTGGCACCAGGCACACAAAGGTGGCATCAGGCACGGTGCACAGAGGCAGCCCCAGCAGAGGATTGCAGCATTCTGTGCAGTGCACTACCAGTGGCGGCACCAGGCATTTCACCCAGTGCAGGGAACAGGTGTTATTTTCAGCAGGCACCTGTGCTGTGCTGGTGGCAGCACTGCAGGCTCTAGCAGCACACAAAGGGTATCAGGCATTTTCAACAGTGGTGCACTGCAGCACACAGCTGGGCAGGCACTGCAAGCACACAAGGGGCAGGGGTCAGGCAGCCTTCAAAGGGCGGGCAGACTGCAGGCATTTCTGCGCAGGCAATGTGAGGTATCTTCACAGGTAATGTAGGCACACAGGGTGGTAACAGAGCCTGGCAGGTCGTAGGCACAAAGGGTGGTACCAGGCATTTAAAGGGCGGTGACTGTAGCACAGCCAGTGGTGGTATCAAAGAAGGTGTGCTCAGGCACCAAAGGGCATCAATGGCACGTAAGGCAGTCAGCTGTGCGGTGTTGTCACATAAAAGACCACTAGTGCAGCGACTCACAACGTGCTCAGCCAGCCCCAACGCCAGAGGCAGCTTTATCAGATTCTCTTCCCTTCCTTCATGTGGCGATTTGCAGACGACACGAGGCAGTCTGGTCGGGTCTCCAGTGGTGCTGATTTTGGTCTTCCTCCGCAGCGGGCCTGTAATAGCAGCCAAGCCGTCTTTCTGCTCAGCCTTCAGACACCCTCTCAAAGCGAAGGAAAACAAGCAGCAGTGTGTTGGCCGACGTCAACAGCCTTGGCAGATAGCCAGCTGATGTCTCTTCAATAGCCAGTCGTGATGCACCTTGTGCCAGGAAGAACACGTCAGCAGCTGGTCGGAGAAGCCATCAGTTGTGCTGTTAGTGCCTGGCATTGTGTCTAGTAATGTTAGGCTTGTTGAGCTGGTTGCAGATTTGAAACAGTCCTTTCCTGATGAATGAAAAGTGGCAGAGCACGAGCCAGAAGAGCCTATTCTTCTGCAAGCCGACAGGTGCTTGAGGCCTCATAGTGTTTGTACTGTTCGTATAAATCGAATACCGTATTTCGCTTAGAGTTGTAGCTCTAACTTTCGCTCATTTAGCCAGCCTCGTGACAGTCGGTGTTGTTCTGCAGTTACAGGAACACGCAGTTAAGAACGGAAACAGTGATCGTTCGTCTCAGCTATTGAGCAATGTAGGTGATGATAATATTAGGATGGTAGAATGACATTATCTTCGTTGTTTTTTGCCTTATCTGTTGTTAAGTTTGCATACTTTATGAGGCTGTCAAATCATGTATTTAATTGTCTGAGTCATTATCATAGTACTTTAGTTGTGAGCTGATTTCAAGACTCGTAGATGGAAGTCATCAGTCATTTTAATCTTGTAACAATATGATCATGTGCAGACACGATGATGCCCGCATCTCCGTTTTCAGATATTATAGGGGTTGCAGAGCAGTTTTAGTATGCTTTAATTTCGGCATTTTCCATACTATTGTAGTTGAACAGTTTAAAAACATACGTCTTAAATACTGCTGCTCAATGTATGATAATTTTCGTTTATGAATGCGTAGTTTCAGTGGTTATGCCAGATTTACACAGCAGTTTTAACATTACGGCTTGACTTTCACGCATGTTGTAGTAATAGTCTTAGCAAAAAAGATTTGCATTATTGCATTGAATGAGAGGTGGAAGTAAGGAGTTATAACGATCGTAATAAACAACACGCTCACCTTGCCGTATAGGTAGAAGATCAGCATCATCAGCAGTTTCCAGCGACGCAGAACGTAAATGTCGAGCGAGCGAAATCACGTTAAACAGTGCACCGACCAGTTAAAGAGCACCATTTTCGTGACGTGGATATCTAAGTTGTGCAATGCATTTTTATCATTTGGTCAAGCCAGATACATCTCATTCTTATCTCGTACGCCAGCCAGATACCGGCATGATAAACTGATCTTTGATCTTCCTCATGAGTACCCAGCCCAGTGTTGTTGTCGACTGCTTGCAGGCTCAGAAAAATTGCCTTCTGGCTCAGCAGAAAGAGAATCACAGCAATGAAGGTCGTTATAATGCTAACAGCTGTCAGTGCGTGTGGTGGGAACTGTTATGATCGTGCCGGAAGCTTATAATTTTTGTCGCAGAGAAACCATCGTCTTTTCTGCGTGTGTGTGCGTGTGTGTGTGTGTGTGTGTGTGTGTGCGGTAAGCCAGCCCGGTTAGTTGTTTTCTTAGCGACGAAAACTTAATATCAGTTGAATGCGTTGAAACTTTAATATCAGCCATCGTCGCAAGTAAGATTCGTGAATCTGAATGCAGTTCTTTCTTCGATGACGAGGAAACCTTCGCTAGAGACCCACTGACTGATGCACATATTTTCGAAGGCCCAGTGCTGCCATTTTTAGTGTACCTTTGAGCCAGGTATGGTCATCTTGCGTGCCAAAAGAATACTGTGCTCCCCACATGTCTCTCCATGTCATGAAACAGTGCAGGATTTGCCGATTACGATCACCTGTTAGCTAGCTTAGCTCAGAGCTTGTTATGTTTGGAAGAGCGTAGATGATTTGGGAGCCACTCACAGCCTGAAAGAAGGAGCTGTCTTCTGGGGCCTTTACCTGCAGACTGTAAAATCCTGGTATTACTGGTCAGTAGCTTCAGCTGCTCATGCTCTGTCATGTTGATTGGAGTTGCCGCCAGAAAGCCACCGCTCATTCAAACTAAATACAGTTGATTTGGTGTTACTGCACATAGAACCAGCATTCTTGTGCCGAGAGAAAGATTTGTGATACACCGCTTTTTGCTTAGACACCTCAATTACTACTTAGTTCAGCTCTGTTCATTAGACAGCATGCATTCGCTTGTTTAAATAATGAAATTAATTGTTTGTCTCCAAAACAGTGCCGACAGAGGCATGCAAGCATTTCAGAGCTTTACCAGCTCACCATTTACCTACAACTGTATTCAGCACAGAATTTGGTATAAACATAACTCCATAAACCAGCGACAGTTAATATGTCAACGTTATCGGTTGATCTTCTTCTTTCTTCTTCTTCTCTTTCTCTTCTTTCTTCTTCTTCATGCTTGTAAAGTTGTTTTTCTTCTTCTTTCTCTTCTTCTTCTTTTCACTTAGGATGATTACACCATTTCATGTTTTCTTCTTCTTCTTTCTTCTTTTCAGTTCTGCAGGCAATGTTTGTGAAACTTGAGTCACTGGAAATCAAATACGTACATACACTTTATATAATATATAGTATACACATATTGTTGTTGTTGAATATAAAAATGTGTATATATATATACATATATAACACACACACACACACACACATTATATATATAGAGAAAGAGTATATATATATATATATATATATATATATATATATTTATATATATATACATATATATATATGAGTACATACATATATATACTACATACATACATACATGCATATGTTATATATATAATTGTATATGTGTATATATATATATAATATATATATGTGTATATATATATATATATGTATATGTAAAATTATGTAACTGTAGTTAATATAATGCAATACACATGTAGGCATTTAGTATACTGAAATGTTTAAAATCTTCCTTTCTGATTTTATTTATCAACTCTATCTTTAGTTTATCATGCATATGCTTAGTTTTGATGTATTCACACACACACACACATATATATATATATATATATATATATATGTTATACTACATACAGTAGTATGTATATATATATATATATATAGTTTATTTATTGTGCTGTCATTTGAGATTGTTTCCAAATACCTTCCGAATTGTTTATCTCATCAGTTACGGGGAGAACACAGCTGCTCAAAATCGAAGCCAGTTGACGACAGAGGCGATAGAAATGCCTGCATGGCGGAAGTCTTTCGACAGCAGTCATTTCCTCGTCGCGAAGAGCGATGTTGCGTAGGTGTAAACATAACGAGGCAGCAACAGTATAGACCAAGAAATACAAAATCAGAATGGTGTTACTACGTTGTGCCAGTAGATTTTCACGCCGGAGGCAACCACCGGAAAGTCTGGAGCAGTAGCTGGGCAACGCTGCAGTCTGATCTTCGCCGCTTCGTAAATGTCACGCCTTCGATGAACCGAACAGATACTTTGCAAACCGATTTCGTAATTTCGATACCGGCGTTCTTGAACCGTATCTGGCACGCCTGCAGAATTTTTATTGTAAAGTTTACGCGATTAAAAACATGAAACCAGAAGCCAGAACTGGGCCAAGTATACCAGGTCTCATACGCATTTTGTACGTCACTCAGCTTGTTTGTGCTCAATTGCAGAGAGGATAGTAGTTGGTCAAATGACCAGAATCGTGTGGTAGAAGGTCGTCAGTAAGACTTACGCGGGGTACTGCAGATTGTTATATATGCAGTTTGACACAGCTCAAAGGTAACCCCCTTTCTTATTCTTTTGAGCTGAGATTCTCTTGTCGTATCTTCTTTCTTCCATTTACTGTCCTTCTTCCTTAATGTTTTCAGCATTGCCTGGAAGAGCTGAATGACCTCCCAGATCTCAGTTCAGGCCTGCTTGATTCTGTCAGCCTCATGACTGGAGTGAACAGTGCCAACATTTCAGTGGTGAACCAACAAAAATCAGATCACTGGCAGCCTTCGCCTAGGTACATGATAACCCAACGGCCAAGCACTGCTGAACCACATGTCAATTGCAACTGATCCATCTATTGGGTCTGCAGCAAGGCACCACCGACCACGCACACCCCAATTTGTACAGCATGTCGCACCAGATTATTAATCCAAAGCCTGTAATCGGTCTAGTCACCTTGTCACCAATAGATGAATCATGTTACGAATTTGGCTAGCATTGATCTAAAAACACTTCAATGTTGATTATCAATGTCCTCAAACGAAAAATTGTAACAATCTAATTTTCGCGATCATCACCATCAGAATGTTATATTTTATTCCGCATTGATTAAACTAATGAGAAACTTAGCTGTGTCAAGATATGGATCGAGGATAATGGCCCAAACTTTGTATGTCGCTAAAACACTGAGTACTCTGGAAGTAAGGATGAAATAAGATTACGAACAGGTGGTAAAAGGAACGGTGGCGTCAATAAATGACAACCAAAACTGTACACTGTTTGTATGGTATGCGCGCGTGAGACACAACTGATCGCGCACCTACTCCCACACGATGATTCTGACATGACTTTAATTAAACTGCACCTATCATATGATCACTGTCGAGATTCGGAGCAACAATAAATCGGAGACAATAATGACACCAAAATAGAAACGTTCAGGTAAGATCCGGTCCGCGTTGTTCACTGAGTCGTTTCACATCGCCTGAAACCTTCTTCTGATAATTTTGAAAACTTAACAAAAATTTCGCCATTGTCTGCGCAGATATTGCCAAGAATCCCTATAATTTTCAGTACCAAAATCAGTTTCTTAAGAGTATACAACAGGTCAGTTTGAAGGTTCTTGACGACTTACAGAAACGCTGCAAAGCCCGCTTCGTATTCCGCACCAAAACACTCATCATAACATTTTTCTCCGATATCATGGTTGAACCTCCAGCGTAGAAAAATCACCTGTCAAATACAGAGGTTCAATCACCATTCCTGATTTGGCTTGAGCACCTTCATAACATCACTACCTAGTTTATATTTGTACTCACACTGAGCCTTCTTCCTTCCACTTTATTGGTTAAATGGCTTCTGTCAATCAGAGGCTTCCGTACACGAATCGTTTATCGTTCTCTCATTAGCTGAAAGTTTGGCTTAAAGGCAAATGTTTCTAAACGATTCCACACAGGATACAGCACTCTGGAAGGTATTTCTATGGAAAACAATTCGAAACGATATTAATCAATAATATATATATATATATATATATATATATATATATATATATATATATATATATATATATATATATATATTGTGTGTGTGTGAATATTTTCATCAAAATAAAAGTATACATGTGCATGATAAACTATATGTCAGCTGATGAGAATGAACACTGTAGGAAAAAGAGAGATTAAAGAAAATTTTAACAATTTCTCACTGTATCTCAAATATATATACATGTACAAATCTACATGATATAACATTAGTTATTATAGATTATTATATATATGTATATATATATATATATATATATATATATATATATATATATATATATATATATATATATATATATATATATATATGTATGTATACATAGATATATATATATATATATATATATATATATATATATATATATGTACAATATGTAAGTAGTATATATATATATATATATATATATATATATATATATATATATATATATATGTGTGTGTGTGTGTGTGTGTGTGTGTGTATTAATATATGTGTATTTATATTTATATAAGTGTATGTATGTGTTGATTTCCAGGACCTGTCATTCATTGGCCCCTACCAATGAACTGAGAGAGAGAGAGAGAGAGAGAGAGAGAGAGAGAGAGAGAGAGAGAGAGAGAGAGAGAGCCTCTACCATGAATTGAGAGAGAGAGAGAGATACTGATCATTACCAAGAACTGAAAGAGACAGAGAGATAGATTTCTTATAATTTATGATAACAAAAAAAAAATAAAAATTTATTGAATAAATGACAAAAGAATTGAGAGAGAGAGAGAGAGAGAGAGAGAGAGAGAGAGAGAGAGAGAGAGAGGGGAGGAGCCTTACCAAGAATTGAGAGAGAGAGAGAGAGAGAGAGAGAAACTTACTAAGAATTGAGAGAGAGAGAGAGAGAGAGAGAGAGAGAGAGAGAGAGAGAGAGAGAGAGAGAGAGAGAGAGAGAGAGAGAGATCAAACCATTAACGTTGACGCTATTGGCAAAGAGAAAATTAACTGGACATAGGAACATGTTATTTATACCACCTGTTAACATTCTTGAGCAGAAATACTCATTCAATAAGAATTAAATGAATTAATTTTAATTAAAATGTAAATGCTTACGTAATCTATCAGCATATTTTGGAATCAAATTTGAATAAATTAATTAGTTTTAACTAAAAAGTGAATGCTTACGCCATAAGTTGGCAAACTTTTGGATCTAAATTAATTAATTTGATTAATTCAACCCAAAAAAGTGAATGTGCACGCCATCTCTCTCAGCAAAGTAAAGCCCGAGACCTTTCTATGTGCAATGTACCAAAATCAACATGAACACAGTAGTTGAATGAAACGAGAATTGGCTCTGGCTTAGAAAGCAAAACATAGTGTTGGCCTTCAAATCAACATCAACAAATTTATGAAACGGCAAATCAACTACTGACCAGATATTGCCCAATGTGCTGGACCCTTTACGATCTTACCAAAGAAATCAAAAAGATTTAAAGGAAAGCAGAGACCAAAAGCCCTCCCATTGCTCAGTTTGTGAATTAGCTCCAACTCAGCCTTCCATTTATAAGCAAAAATCCTGGGCCAAGGCACTAAGTTGTCAGTAGTCTGGCAAACAAACACATCACCTGAGATTCTATGTAGAAAAATCCAAGACTTGGGAGGACAATGTATTGGAACACATAAGTACAGCTGTTCTGCATACAAGATACTAAATTAGATCATATACCTGGCTCAAAGAGTACACACTAAAAATAACATACACAAGACTGAGAATCTTTTAAAGTCTTTATCGTGGCCAGAACATGTCCTCTAAAATCTGGCAATTGTAGTCATTTCTCCGCATTCATCGAAAAGGGCCACATTTCAAGATTCCACAGATGCCCTAACACTAGTGATAATGATCTAACTGATATTAAAGTTTTCAACACTGAGAAAAATAACATTCAATCCGATATTAAAGCTTAATACCAAGAAAACAACTAACCAGGTAACTATACCACACACACACACACACACACACACACACACACACACACACACACACACACACACACACACACATATACTCATGTTAGTATGGTTCCCTCCTCTAGTCATGCAAAGATGGTGTAAGAGAAGTTGTCAGACGACATCAATAACCAGTTCCCACCACACACACTGAGCAGCTGATTATAACATTATCTGTGGCTACATTTACTGTAATTCCTCTTCCTGTAAAGGTACCAAGAGGCTGTAAGATTTTCCCCCAAACCTGCAAACAGAGTCAGCAGCAAACGCCAAGACAAGATGATCACTCAGCAAGTATGGGGGAGATATAAATCAACACTAATTCAAAAGAATCAGTTTCATCGCATTCCCATAATCATTGTAAGACACAGAGATAAGGGATGGAATGCCAACCACATTATGATATTCAATATTATTATGCAAGCTGACCAAATGATAAAATGTGATACATTGAAAGAAGATACATCCACGAAAAATGGATGCCTTATCAGTGAACAGTTTTTCAAATATGAGAAGAATGTAACTAAAGCAGTTAGGTACTGTTTAGCAATGATTTCCATCCTTTCGACAGAAAACTACTCACCCTCTGTATCAGCATAAGACCACTACTTATTCTATATTTCCTACCTTCCATACAGAAAAAGACAGAACAGTGTTATTTCAATTGTAGTCGTGCAACATGGCTCCTTTACTTCCACTTCTCATTCCAGTATAATGTCTGCAAATCTGGCACACAGCCTACAAAGAGACTATTACTACAACACAGACAAAGTCACGTCATCAATGTTAAAACATTGTTCATTCATCAGGCACCAACAAACTTGAAGCCATACCATTCACTAAAACAAACACTACATGAGTGCTAAATGCAACATTTACAAGACGTAAGAACCAGCCTGATCAATCCTGCAATAAGTATGGAAAATGCAAAGAACTAAAGCGCATAATCAGCTTCCTCCACCAATACCAAAATCCACACACAGCCCCTCTCACATCCTAAAAATCGGAGACTTTGCAAGGCAGATCATGTATCAACAATCTGCATGATCATGTAATTACAAATGAACATTGGTCTATCTACGAAGTCTTAAAATCAATACCAACAAAACCCATGAAATGTATATTGACCAGACAGGACTACAATGCACTGATTGTTGACAACCTGTAAGGAAATTTCATAAAAGACTTCAAAAGAAATAATAGATAGAGATTAAAAAAATAGCAGAGATGAAATGTCGTTCACTGATCACACATCCTCACCAATGTAGTTATCTATCACCTCTAGTTCTTCTATTAAAACAAAGGATTGTGTATTAGAACAGTCACTAATTTTCCATCTCTGGCTAAAGTAAGCACACACATTGACTAATCACCTTAACAAAGATAAAATGACGACAGACAATCACAGGAAAATAAATATGGTGTTATTTGCTATGCACAGGAACTGCTATCTGACCATTCAAAAAATATGAAAGAATGTGTACTACCAGTTTATCACTGAACAATTACAAACCTTATCACATGAAGAACCTCAAAGCCTCTCTCAGTCACATGAGAATAAGGTTCCTGAAACTCAAAAATTCTTACACCACACATTCATCGGGAAGGTTTCTGTTTCAAGATGCCATGTTATTCAAATAACCCAAACCTAACATTTACAAATTTCCAGTACCAGAAAAACAACAGCCTAACCAGTGAAGCACACCATACTCCGACCAAGCATGACAGTGTCTTCCTACACAAGTAGCAACAATACGACAACCTATTAGGAGGGACATCAATAAACTAAATATCTGCTAAAAAGAATGATTATTGATCGTAACATCCTCAACATAGATCCTGCTGTTGTTATTCTCTCCTTTGAATCTGAGGCTGCAAGATGTTCCCCAACAGAAAAACAGCAACTGCTAGGGCCATAAGATCCACTCTGCAAGGAAGGAGACCAAAATCAACACCAATTTCTAAAGACCAATTTATCTCTTCAGCAGTCGATCCTGCCAACTGATAACATGGTGTGTGCATAGAAGGAAGAAGAAGGAATACTAGAGTAAATACATATATATTGGAGGAAATATGCAAGCTCACTCAATCATAAAACTACATTATTGAAAAATCAATTGCACCACGAATTTTATAACCAACACCCTTTGTGTAATGCCTTCACAGTACACCACCCTTTAGAAATGCCTACAGTACACCACTCAGAAAGGCTCACAGTACACCATCCTAGAAAGCCTTACAAAAGACACACCTCGTGGGGTAATGCCTACAGTACACCACTTTAGAAATGCTCACAGTACACCACCTTAGAAATGCCTACAGTACACCACCCTTAGAAATGCCTACAGTACACCACCACCCTTTAGTAATGCCTACAGCATAACACTCCTCATGAAAATGCCTATAGTATCACCCTTAGAAATGCCCAGCAGTACACCACCCTAAAAATGCCTACAGTACACCACACCCTTTAGTAGGTCACTACAGTACACCACCCTTAGTAATGTCAGTACACCACTTTAGAAAGTCATGCCACAGTACACCACCCTTTAGAAATAAAGTCACAGTACACCACCCTTTAAATGCCTACAGTACACCACCTCAGTAATGCTCTTACAGTACACCCATCTTTGTGGAAAGCCTACAGTATGCACCCACACCATTTAGAGCTGCTTACAGCATAATCACCCTTAGAAATGCCTACAGTACACCACCCTTTAGAATGCCAGTACACCACCCCTTGAATGCCTACAGTACTCCACCCTTTATAATGCTTATAGGTACTTTAATTCTTCAGTAATGCTGCAGTATGAATGGGCCTTCTTTAGAATGGCTTGAAGAGACACCACCCTTTAGGAATGCCACAAGACACACCTTAGTAAGGCTTCATAGTACACCACCTCAGCATACTTTTCATAGGTATCATTCTTTAGGTGTCGTCAGTGCATACCAGCTGGCAGAGATGCACTGAAAGCAATTGTACTAACACCCTTCAGGAATGCCTGCACAGACATCATGATATGCACTGAAAGCACTGTGACCAACACCCTTCAGGGAATGTTTTAGTACATCACAAGAGATGGACTTAAGTTAATTGCACTGAACACTTATTCAGGGAATGCTCACAGTATACCACAAAGAGATGCACTGAAACAGACTTAACAATCATCTAATTTGTCACAAATATCACACAATGATACGCAATTGAAGACTAATCACCACTATTCCAGAACGTCAAGAAAGTCTTCAAGAGACAACAAAGCATTTTCAGTGAATTAAGCATCTTTCAGGAATGCCTCATGATATTACCACAAGAGTTGCACCAGCACTGCACCATCACTTCAGAATGCCTGCAGTACACCACCCTTCAGTAAAGGCTCACAGTACACCACCTCAGTAATGCCTACAGTGATCAACTCTAGGAATGGCTACAAAAGTACATCACCTTCACAGTAATGCTCACAGCACAACGTACCCTTTGTAATGGCCAGCACACCACACCTCAGTATGCCTTCACAGTACACCACCTTCATAGAATGCCTACAGTACACCACCCTTTCAGTAATGCCTACAGTACACCACCCTTTAGGAATGCCTACGCACACCACCCTAGGAATGCCTACAGTACACCCAATCTTTTGCAAAGATACTACATGACACTCACCTCACATATTTCTGCAGGTGACACCACAAGAGAGTTGAAATTGCATCAGATCGATCAATTCTTCAGGAATGCCTACAGTACTACAAGAGATACCAGCATTGTGACCAACACCCTTCAGAATATGTCTACAGTACACCACAAGAGATACAGAATTTGGAAAGCAATTTGCACTAACACTTTCAGGAATGCCTGCATGAGTACACACGTAGATGCACTGAAAGTTGTCGCACGTAACACCATTCAGGAATGCTTACAGTACAATCGCAAGAGATGAATGAGCATTGTACAAGACCTCAGAATGCCTTCAAGGGCATACACACTTTCAGTACGCCTAAGGAAAGACACTAGAATTTTAGAAATGCCTCTACAGTACACCACAAGAGATGCACTGCAGCACCAGACCAACACTCCTTCAGGGAATGCTCACAGGCACATCACAAGAGATGCACTGAAAGCACTGACTAACACCCTTCTGATATCACAGTACACCACAAGAGACACTTGGTGCACTGTAGACCAACACTCTTCAGGAATGCTCGCATAGTACACCACATGAGATGCACTGAAAGCACTAGACCAACACCCTTCAGGGAATGTGCTTCAGTACATCACAAGAGATGCACTGAAAGCACACTATATCAATACTTTCTAGAAATGCCTATATACACCACAAGAGATGCACTGAAAGCACTGTGACCAACACCATTCAGAATGCTTCACAGTACACCATAAGATGACTGAAAGACTGTATCGAATATCATTCAGAATGCCAAAGCATCACACAAAGAGATGAATTGAAAGATTGTGGATGAAGACTCTTTCAGAATGCTTTCATATAAAACACATGAGATGCACTGAAAGATTGTGACCAAGACTCTTCTTCAGAATTGCCACAGTACAACAAGAGATGACTTATTACTTAGTGACCAAGACCTTCTAAAGAATGCTCAGTATATCACAGATGCACTGAAAGTTATTGTGACTAAGACCCTTCAGAATGTTTACAGCACACCTATGAGATGTGAATGAAAGACAGATCAATGATTCTCTCTGTAATGCTAAAGATATACCACAATGACTCAACAGCATCAGATCAACATCAGGAATGCCTGCCAGGAGATCATAAGAGTTGTACTGAAAGCACCAGACCATTTCACTCTGTGGTCACTACACCACAAGAGATGACCAGCATATTGTGGATCATGATCTTCAGGGAATGCCTACAGTAAGTATTTTACTGGAGATGCAATTGGAAGCACTGTGGATCAACAATCTTCAGGAATGCCTACAGAACACTGCATACAAGATATAATTGAAAGCACTGCACTAACATCATCGAGAATGTCAAGAGTGCAACGTACAAGAGATGCAATTGAGCATTGTGACAAAGATTCTTCTAGAATGCTCACAGCACACCAAGGAGATAGTGAATTGAAAGAGATTGGTGACCAGATCTTCAGGAATGCCTACAGTGAAACACATAAGAGATGCACTGAAAGAATGTGCACTCAAGACTCTCTTCTAGAAATGCCTTTCCACAGTACACCACGCTGAAGAGATGCACTGAAGTGACAGATCAACACTCTTCCAATGCCACAGTAATTCATCAGATCCATCAGCACTGCACCAACGATCTTCTGAGAATGCTACGCAGAAAGTATACCAAGAAAGTGCACTGAGTACTGAAATAGATCACCCTTCAGGAATGCTTAAAAGACCACACAATAAAGAGATGCAGGAACAGCATTTAGATCAAGACCCTTCGAGAATGTTTATGAGTATACCAATGGAGTTAAAATTGAAAGCACGTGACCATCAATTCTTTTCAGGTGTGTGGAAGGTGTCGCTCAGCATGGACCACAGCAAGAGATGCACTGGCGATTGCGCATCAAGACCCTCAGAATGCCTGGTACACCTACAAGAGTTGTACTGAGTGCACTGTACCAAGACCCTTCAGGAATGCCTACAGCACACCAAGGCAGATGTGTGACTGAAAGTGATTAACTATCATCAACAGGAATGCCAACAGTAAACATCACTGAGATCCACGAAGCATCACAGACCACGACTTCTTCTGAGGGAATGCAACATAGCACACCATAAGAGTTGAAATTAAAGTACTTAAATTCAAGACTCTAGAAATGGGCTTTTCCATATATACATCAGAGGTAACGAAAGCATTGTGACCAAGACCCTTCAGGAATGCCTACAGCACAAGAGATGCACTGAAAGCACAGACCAACACCCTTCAGGAAATGCCATCAGTACACACTAGATCTGAAGACGAGCACATTTGTGGGACTGAACACTTTTCAGGGAATGCCTACAGACACCACAATAGTTGCAATTGAAAGCACTTGTGACCATCAATTTTCAGGAATGCCCATGCATACCACAAGAGTAATTGAAAGGCACAGACCTACTACCCTTCTGTAGAATGCCAACAGTGGCACTGCAGAGATCCACTGAAAGCACTTGCACTAATGATCTTCAGAATGCCTGGCAGTACACCACACGAGATCCACTGAAAGCACTGGGACCAAGAATCTAGGGGCAATGCTTCATAGTGACATCATACAAGAGCACCTGAAGCACTGTAATACCCTACAGAATGCCAACAGTGGCACTTAATGAGATCCACTTGAAAAGCATTGTGACCATCACCCTTCAGGAATGCCTACAGTACACCACAAGAGATACCTGAAAGCATTGTATTCATCACCCTTCAGAGAATGCCAGTACACCACACAAGAGATGTACTGAAAGCACTGTGACCAATACCCTTCAGAATGCCTACAGTACACACCACAAGAGATGCACTGAAAGCACAGGGACCATCACCTTGCAGGAATGCCAAATAGTACAATCACACACCTAGATCCACTGCACTGTGACCATCAATTTTCAGGAATGCTCACAGCACACCACAAGAGATGCACTGAAAGCATTGTGACCATCAAATCTTCAGGAATGTGCCAACAGTACACCACATGAGATCCACTTGAAAGCATCAGACTATCACCTTCAGGTCGCTCAGTACACCACAAGAGATGCACTGAAAGCATGTACGTAAGACCCTTCAGGAATGTCAGTACACCACAAGAGATGCACTGAAAGCACTGTGACCAACACCTCCTTCAGAAATGTCACATAGTACACCACAAGAGATGCACTGAGGCACTGTGACCAACACCATTCAGGAATGCCAATAGTACACTACTCAGAACTACCAAAGCATTGCACTATCACTCCTTCAGGAATGCCAGTACACCCACAAGAGATGCACCAAAGCATGGTAATACCACCTTCTCAGGAATGCCAACAGTACAACCACACTAGATGATCCAATGAAAGCACTGTGACCATCACCCTTCAGGAATGCCTACAGTACACCACAAGAGATGCACTGAAAGCATTATGACCATGACTCTTCAGAATGCCTATGTAGACACTACAAGAGATGCACTGAAAGCATTGTGACCATCACCCTTCAGGAATGCCACAGTACATCAGCTACTAGATCAATGAAACAACTGTAACATTTACCCTTCAGGAATGCCTACAGTACACCACAAGATGCACTGAAAAGCATTACAGTATCAAGATCTTCAGGAATGCCTACAGTACACCACAAGAGATCCACTGAAAGCACTGGTGACCAACACTTCAGGGAATGCCTACAGGCACCACAAGAGATGCACTGAAAGCATTGTGACCATCACCCTTCAGGAATGCCAGTACACCACACGATCCACTGAGCACTGTGACCATCACCTCCTTCAGGAATACATACAACGTACAAGAGTTGCACTGAAAGCATTGTGACCAACACCCTTCAGGAATGCCTACAGTACACCACACGAGATCCACTGAAAGCACTGGGACCAAGACCCTTCAGGAATGCCAACAGTACACCACAAGAGTTGCACTGAAAGCATTGTGACCATCACCCTTCAGGAATGCCAACAGTACACCACAAGAGATGCACTGAAAGCATTGTGACCATCACCCTTCAGGAATGCCAACAGTACACCACAAGAGTTGCACTGAAAGCATTGTGACCATCACCTCTAGGAAATGCCAATACACCACGATAGATGCAACACTGAAAGCATTGTGAATGGCATTCCTCTTCTAGGAATGCCTACAGTACACCACAAGAGATGCACTGAAAGCATTGTGACCATCACCCTTCAGGAAATGCCCAACAGTACACCACAAGACATGGCAATTAGCATTGTGACTATCACCCTTCAGGAATGCCAAATAGTACACCACAAGCAAGAGTTGCACTGAAAGTATTGTGACCATCACTCTTCAGGAATGCCAACAGTAGTGCCTACAAGAGATGCACTGAAAGCATTGTGACCAAGCACCTTCAGGAATGCCTACAGTACACCACAAGAGATGCACTGAAAGCATTGTGACCATCACCCTTCAGGAATGCCTACAGTACACCACAAGAGATGCACTGAAAGCATTGTGACCAAGACCCTTCAGGAATGCCTACAGTACACCACAAGAGATGCACTGAAAGCATTGTGACCATCACCCTTCAGGAATGCCTACAGTACACCACAAGAGATGCACTGAAAGACAGACTATCACCTTAGGAATGCCAACAGTACACCATTTTTGAGCAAATTTAAAAGTACGGGACCATCACCTTCAGGAATGCCACAGTACACTACAAGAGATGGACTGTTAATGTGACCAAGACCCTTCAGGAATGCTTCTCTACAGTACACCACAAGAGATGCACTGAAAGCACTGTGGACCAACACCTTCAGGAATGCCACAGTACAACGTACAAGAGAGATGCACTGAAAGCACTGTGACCAACACTTATCAGAATGCCTACAGTACACCACACACAGAGATCCACTGAAAGCACTGTGAATTAACACCTTCAGGAATGCTCACAGTACACCACAAGAGAGACATGTAATTTGGAAAGCATTGTGACCACTTACCCTTCAGGAAATGCAATTGTACCACATGATCCAGCACTGGTTATTTTAGACTTATCACTCCTTCAGGCTGTCACAGTGGCACTAAGAGTTGCACTGAAAGACATTGTGACCATCACCCTTCAGGAATGCCAACAGTACACCACACGATCCAATTTATAGCATTGAAATCATCACCCTTCTAGAATGCCAAATAGTACACCACAAGAGATGCACTTGAAAGATTGCACTGGCACCCTTAGGAATGCCTACAGTGCACCACAAGAGATGCACTGAAAGTAACTTGTGACTCACGAATTCTTCAGGGACACAGTACATCACAAAGAGATAATTGAAATACTGCACTAAACATCATTCAGAACGCTAAGAGACACCATACACGAGATCCTCAATTGTTAACTAGATCAACGACTTTCTGAGAATGCCATGCAGTATCAATCGTACAAGAGATGCAATTTGAAAGTGATTGCATCGAACACCTGTGTGGAAGTGCCATCAGTATAACATTAATGAGATCTACTGAAAGCACTGTGACTAACACTCATTCAGGAATGCCTGAATTACGTATAATTGAAAGTGACTGGTCAACACTATTCAGGAATGCCACAGACACTGTAAAGCAGAGATGCAAAACTAAAAGACAGACAAATGACTCTTCAGAATGCCTACGTGCATGACCAAGGCGAGATGCAACTTGCGCATGGTGACTCAAGACCTTCTAGAAACGCTCATGGTACACCACAAGAGATGCAACTGAGCATTGCACTAAGACCCTTCAGGACGCCTGCTATACCTGGGCAAGATGAATTTAAAAGTAATAATGTAACTAACACCTTCAGAAATGCCAACAGTACACCACACAGATCACTGAAAGTGACAGACTGACATCAACTCAGGAAAACGCTCACAGTATGAACAGCAAGAGCAACTGAAAGCACTGCACTCATCACCTTCTAAATGCTCAGTACATCAATGAGCGAGACTGTGCCACTGTGGACTCATCACCTTCAGAATGCCTGCTGGCACAACTGGCCAAGAGATGCACTGAAAGCACTGCACCATCACCTCTTCAGAATGCCTACAGTACACCATAATACACAAGAGATGCACTGAAAGCACTGTGACCATTTACCTCTTCAGAATCAGCATCACAAGAGATATCAAAGCACGGTGACCATGACTCTTCAGAATGCCTGCACATCTGCAGGCATATGAGTTATAATTGAAAGCACTGCACCATCACCCTTTCAAATGCCTACAGTACACTGCATGAGAGTAATGAAAGCACTGCACTAAGGACTTTGAGAATGCCTACAGCACAACGCAGAGATGCAATTTGAGCACAGATCCAAGATCTTCTAGAACAGCTACAGTACACCACAAGAGATGAACAGCACGTGACCAGACCCTTCAGGGAACGCCTACAGTACATCACAAGATGCACTGAGCACGTGACTATCATCATCAGGAATGTTTACAGTACACCGCATGGAGATGCACTGAGCATGCACCAGATCTTTCAGAATGCTGCAGCACACCACAAGAGATGCACTGAAAGCAGCTGCACCAGACTCAGAACGTCACAGGCATCACAAGATGAATTAAGTTAATGGTAACAGACCTTTCTGAGAATGCCTGCAGTGGCACAAGAGTTGCAGACTGAGCACTGCATCACTACCTTCAGAACGCCATGGTACACCATGCGATGCACTGAAAGTACAGGACTCAAGACTAGAATGGCTGGCACATCACAAGATTAATTGAAAGCACTGTGAATACCACTCTTCAGAATGCTTCACACACCACAAGAGATGCAATTCAAAGCAACAGACCAACACTTTTCAGGAATGCCTACAGTACACCATGAGTGCACTTGTTAACATGACTACCACTATTCAGGAATGCCTGCCAGTACACTACAAGAGATGCATCAGAGCACCTGTGACTAACATTTTATCTAGAATGTCGATATACACCACACAAGAGATGACTGAAAGCAATGGTGGACAAAGATCCTTCAGAATGCCCATACACCACAAGAGATGAACTTAGTGCTGTATTGCACTATGAATTCACCAGGAATGCCTACAGTAATAATTACAAGAGATGGCACTGAGTTATCAATGACCTGGCAATTTCAGGAATGTCAACAAAGGACCACTGATCCACTGAAAGCACTGTGACCAACACCCTTCAGGAAATGCAGTACACCAAAGTTGAGAGTTAACTGTTACCAGACCATCACCCTTCAGGGAATGTGCCTACAGTGTTAACTACAAGAGATGCACTGAAACACTGGGACCAAGACCCTTCAGGGAATGCCTACAGTGACACCACAAGAGATGCACTGAAAGCACTGTGACCATCACCCTTCTCAGAATGCCTACAGTACAATCACAAGAGATGCACTGAAAGCACTGTGCACTATCACTTCAGAATGCCTACAGGACACCACAAGAGATGCACTGAAAGCATTGTGACCAAGACCCTTCAGGAATGCCTACAGTACACCACAAGAGATGCACTGAAAGCACTGTGACCATCACCCTTCAGGAATGCCTACAGTACACCACAAGAGATGTACCAGCACTGTGACTAAGACTTTTCAGGAATGCCAAGGGTAGCACTGGGCAAGAGATGCACTGAGCACATGCACTGGGCGACCTTCAGGAATGCCTACAGTACACCACAAGAGTTGCACTGAGGCACCAGACCATCAATTTTCAGGAATGCCTACAGTACACCACAAGAGATGCACTGAAAGCACTGTGACCAAGACCCTTCAGGCATGCCTACAGTACACCACACAAGAGATGCACTGAAAGTACTGTGACCAAGACCTCTTCAGGAATGCCCACAGTACAGTCACAAGAGATGCACTTGTTACTGTGACCAAGACCTTCAGGAAAATGCCTACAGTACACCACAAGAGATACTGAAAGCACTGTGACCAAGACCTTCAGGAATGCCTACAGTACACCACAAAGAGTTACTTGAAAGCATTGTGACTTAAGACCCTTCAGGAATGCCCATAGTACACCACAAGAGTTGCACTGAAAGCATTGCACTTAAGACTCCTTCAGGGAATACTTACAGTAATACAAGAGATGCACTGAAAGTATTGTGACTAAGACTTCAGGAATGCTTACAGTACACCAAGCAAGAGATGCAATGAAAGCATTGTGACCAAGACTCCTAGAAATGCCTCAGTACACTACATAAGAGATGCACTGAAAGGCATTGTGACTACATCTTTCTAGGAATGCCTACAGACACCACAAGAGTTGCACTGGAAAGTATTGTGACCAAGACCCTTCAGGAATGCCCCACAGTACTAACGCGCACAAGAGTTGCACTGAAAGCACTGTGACCATCACCCTTCAGGAATGCCTACAGTACACTGCAGCACACAAGAGATGCACTGAAAGCACTGTGACCAAGACTCTTCTAGGAGTCAGCTCTACAGTACACCACACAAGAGTTGTACTGAGCATTGTGACTAAGACCAGAATGCCTACAGTATGTCATACAAGAGCTGCACTGAAAGCAACAGGGGACTAAGACTCCTTCAGAATGCCTACAGGGATAACACATAAAGACACTACATTGTGACCAAGACCTTCAGGAATGCCTACAGTATACCACAAGAGATGCACTGAAAGAACACCGTGACCATCACCCTTCGTGGAATGCCAGTGATAACACAAGATGCACTGAAAGCACTGTGACTATCACCCTTCAGGAATGCCTATGTACACCGCAGAGATACCTGCGCTGTGACCAAGAATCTTCAGGAATGCAAAGTGGCTACCATGAAGAGTTGCACTGAAAGCACTGTGACCATCACCCTTCAGGAATGCCTACAGTACACCACAAGAGATGCACTGAAAGCACTGTGACCAAGACCCTTCAGGAATGCCTACAGTACACCACAAGAGATGCACTGAAAGTACCAGGACCAAGACCCCAGGGAATGCCTACAGTACACCACAAGAGTTGCACTGAAAGCACTGTGACCATCACCCTTCAGGAATGCCTACAGTACACCACAAGAGATGCACTGAAAGCACTGTGACCAAGACCCTTCAGGAATGCCTACAGTACACCACAAGAGATGCACTGAAAGCATTGTGACCAAGACTTTCAGGAAATGCTCAGCATATCACAAGAGTTGTACTGCAAAGTATTGTGACCAAGACTCTCTGAGAATGCTCTACAGCATCACAAGAGTTGCACTGAAAGCATTAGACTAAGACCTAGGAATGCCTACAGCATACCACAAGAGAGTTGCACTGAAAGCTGTGACTAAGACCCTTCAGGAATGCTCTTACAGCACACCACACAAGAGTTGCACCAGAGTGGTTAAGGGACCTACATCTCTTCTTGAATATGCCTACAGTACACCACAAGAGTTGCACTGAAAGCATTGTGACCAAGACCCTTCAGGAATGCCTACAGTACACCACAAGAGTTGCACTGAAAGCATTGTGACCAAGACCCTTCAGGAATGCCTACAGTACACCACAAGAGTTGCACTGAAAGCATTGTGACCAAGACCCTTCAGGAATGCCTACAGATAACAATAAGTGTGAGTGTCAGAATTGAGCATTGTGACCAAGACCCTTCAGGAATGCCTACAGTACACCACAAGAGTTGCACTGAAAGCATTGTGACCAAGACTCTTCAGGAATGCCTTCACAGTACACCACAAGAGTTGTAATTGAAAGTATTGTGACATGACCTTCTAGAATGTGCCTACAGTACACCACAAGAGATGCACTGAAAGCACTGTGACCAGACCTCTAGAATGCCTTCACAGTATACCACAAGAGCTGCACTGGAAAGCATTGTGATCAGATCTTCAGAATGCCTACATATTGTTCACACAAGAGCTGCACTCTTGTTATTGCATCAAGACCTTCAGGAATGCCTACAGGTACACCATGAGTTGCACTGAAAGCACTGTGACCATCACTCAGAATGCCAGTACACCACAAGAGTTGCAAAATCGAAAGCATTGTGACTAGTATCTTCAGGAATGCCTACAGTACACCACACAAGAGTTGCACTGAAAGAGCTAGATCTGCATCTCAGGAATGCCTATGTACACCATACAAGAGTTGCACTGAAAGCATTGTACTCACATCTTCAGGAATGCCTACAGTACACCACAAGAGTTGCACTGAAAGCATTGTGACCAGACTCCTTCAGGAATGCTTCATATACACCAGCAAGAAGTTGCACTGAAAGCATTGTGACCAGCACTTTCAGGAATGCCTACAGTACAATGACACACACAAGAGTTGCACTGAAAGCAATGTATCTATCACTTCAGGAATGCCTACAGCACACCACATACAAGAGTTGTACCTGAAAGATTATGACCAAGACCCTTCAGGAATACCAGTACACCACAAGAGATGCACTGAAAGCACTGTGACCAAGACCCTTCAGAATGCCTACAGTACACCACAAGAGTTGTAATTGAAAGCATTGTGACCAAGACCCTTCAGGGTTTTCCAGTACACCACAAGAGTTGCACTTGAAAGTATTGCCAGACCAAGATCTCTTCAGGAATGCCTACAGTACACCACAAGAGGTTTGTACTGAAAGCATTGTGACTAAGACTCCTTCAGGAATGCCTACAGATGCAACACAAGAGATGCACTGAAAGCACTGTGACCACACCCCTTCAGGAATGCCTACAGTACACCACAAGAGTTGCACTGAAAGCATTGTGACCAAGACCCTTCAGGAATGCCTACAGTACACCACAAGAGATGCACTGAAAGCATTGTGACCAAGACCCTTCAGGAATGCCTACAGTACACCACAAGAGTTGCACTGAAAGCACTGTGACCATCACCCTTCAGGAATGCCTACAGTACACCACACAAGAGCGTAATTGAAAGCAATAACTCATCACTCTTCAGGAATGCCTACAGTACACCACAAGAGATGCAATGAAAGCACTGTGACCAACACCCTTCAGGAATGCCTACAGTACACCACAAGAGAAGCGACTGAAAGCACTGTGACCAACACCCTTCAGGAATGCCTACAGTACACCACAAGAGAAGCACTGAAAGCACTGTGACCAACACCCTTCAGGAATGCCTACAGTACACTCCTTTAGAAATGGCACAGTACACCAATTTTTAGTAATGCTTACAGGCATAATCACCCTTAGTAATGCCTATAGCACACTCCTTAGAAATGCTCTACAAAGACCACCCTTAGTATGCCTACAGTACACCACCCTTTAGTAATGCCTACAGTACACCACCCTTTAGTAATGCCTACAGAACACCACCCTTTAGTAATGCCTACAGTACACCACCCTTTAGTAATGCCTACAGTACACCACTTAGAATGCTCACAGTAACACCACCCTTTAGTAATGCCTATAGTACACCACCCTTTAGAAATGCCTATACAGTACACAACCCTTTAATGTTTATAGTAATAACTAAATTCTTTAGAGTCATGCCTACAGGTTAATTACACTTTAGTAATGCCTACAGTGCACTAAAACCCTTTAGTAATGCCTACAGTACACCACCCTTAGTAACGCCCTACAGTACACCACCTTTTAGTAATGCCTACAGTACACCACCTTTTAGTAATGCCTACAGTACACCACAATTTAGTAATGCCTACAGTACACCACCTTTTAGTAATGCCTACAGTACACCACCTTTTAGTAATGCCTACAGTACACCACCTTTTAGTAATGCCTACAGTACACCACCATTTAGTAATGCCTACAGTGCAACCCTTTAGTAATGCCTACAGTGCAACCCTTTAGTAATGCCGACAGTGCAACTCCTTTAGTAATGCCGACAGTGCAACCCTTTAGTAATGCCTACAGTGCAACCCTTTAGTAATGCCTACAGTGCAACCCTTCAGTAATGCCTACAGTACACCACCCTTTAGGAATGCCTACAGTACACCACCCTTTAGGAATGCCTACAGTACACCACCCTTTTGTAATGCCTACAGTACACCACCCTTTAGGAATGCCTACAGTACACCACCCTTAGTACGCTCTACAGTACACCACTCCTTAGTACTTACAGCGAACACCCTTCAGTAATGCCTACAGTACACCACCCTTTGGGAATGCCTACAGTACACCACTCAGGGAATGCCTACAGACACCAAATTCTTTAGAATGCTTCACAGTACACCACCTTCAGTAATGCTCTACAGTACACCACCCTTCAGTAATGCCTACAGTACACCACTCCTTTTCAGTAATGCCTACAGTACACTAGCCTTTAGGAATGCCTACAGTACACCACCCTTCAGTACGCTCTACAGATACTGCACCCTTTAGAATGCCTTCACAGTACACCACCCTTTAGTAATGCCTTTAGTACACAACCCTTAGTAATGCTTCAGTACACTCAATCTCTTTGCAGTAATGCCTACAGTACACCAATTCTTAGGAATGCCTACAGTACACCACCCTTTGTGGAATGCCTAAGGTACACCAATTTTAGGAATGCCAGTTTCCATAGCAGATCGTACCTTTAGTAATGCCTACAGTACACCACCTTCAGTAATACTTTACAGTACACCACCCTTTAGAATGCCTACAGCAAATTCACCCTTGCAGGGGAATACCACAGTACACCACCCTTTGGGGTAATGCCTACAGTACACCACCCTTCAGTAATGCCTACAGTACACCACCCTTTAGTAATGCCTACAGTACACCACCCTTTAGTAATGCCTACAGTACACCACCCTTCAGTAATGCCTACAGTACACCACAAGAGATGCACTGAAAGCACTGTGACCATCACCCTTCAGGAATGCCTACAGTACACCACAAGAGATGCACTGAAAGCACTGTGACCATCACCCTTCAGGAATGCTTGCCAGTACAACACCACAAGATGCACTGAAAGCACTGTGACCAACACCATTCAGGAATGCCTACAGTACACCACAAGAGATGCACTAAAAGCATTGTGACTAAGACCTTCAGAATGCCTACAGTACACCACCCTAGGAATGCTCACAGTACACCACCCTAGAATGCTTCAGTACACAACCTTTAGTAATGCCTATACACAACTCTTTTAGTAGCTTCATATAGTTATCACACTTTAGTAATGCCCATAGTATCACCCTTAGTAATGCCTACAGTACACCAACTTTAGTATGCTTTACAGTACACCACTTTAGGAATGCCTAAGCAGTACACAACCCTTTTAATGCCTACAGTACACAACCCTTAGGTAATGCCTACAGTACACCAACACTCCTTTAGAATGCCTACAGTACACCACCCCTTAGTAATGCCTACAGTACACAACCTCATAAGACTGCTCTACAGCACAACCACCCTTAGTAATGCCTACAGTACCACCCTTTAGGAATGCTCTACAGTATAATTAATTTTTAGTAATGCTTACAGTACACCAATTCTTTAGTAATGCCTGCAGTACACCACCTCAGTACACAGTACACCACCCTTTAGTGCTCTACAGTACACCACCCTAGGAATTGTGTCACAGTATACACCACCCTTTAGTAATGCCTTCAGTACATGTACAACTTAAATGCCTTACACCATCCTTAGTACGTCTATAGTGAGCACTGCACCCTTTTAGGAATGCCTACAGTACACCACCCTTTAGAATGCCTACAGTACAACAAATCTCTTTAGTAGCTGTCTGTACACCACCCTTTGTAGGAATGCCTACAGAGCACTAATCTTTAGAAGCAACACAGTACACCACCCTTTTAGAAAATGCTCACATTACACCACCCTTTAGTAACGCCTACAGTACACCACCCTTTAGTAACGCCTACAGTACACCACCCTTTAGTAACGCCTACAGTACACCACCCTTTAGTAATGCCTACATTACACCACCCTTTAGTAACGCCTACATTACACCACCCTTAATGTCAATAGTAACACTTTAGAATGTCAGAAAACAATGCAATTCTTCAGTAATGCCTACATTACACCACCCTTTAGTAATGCCAACAGTACACCACCCTTTAGTAATGCCAACAGTACACAACCCTTAGTAATGCCCATGAGCACCACCCTTTAGTAATGCCTACAGTACACCACCCTTAGGAATGCCTTTACAGTACACCACCCTTAGGAATGTCCATAAAGACAACACACCCTAGGAATGTCACAGTACACCACCCTTAGTAATGCCTACAGTACACCACCCTTTAGTAATGCCTCTACAGTACCGTTCTTTCATAGAATGCCTACAGTACACCACCCTTTTAGAATGCTTCTAGAGCATACCACCCTTTAGTAATGCTCGACAGTACACCACCTACCAGTAACAGCCTCTACAGTACACCACCCTTTAGAATGCCTACAGTGACACCACCCTTAGTAATGCATTTCATGAGTGAGGCTCTATAACACTTCAGTAGTCGCTTTTCACAGTACACCACACAAGAGATGCACTGAAAGCAGCACTGTGACCATCACCTCAGGAATGCCTACACACCACAAGAGATGCACTGAAAAGCACCAGACTATCACCAGGAATGCCTACAGTACACCACAAGAGATGTACTGGGAAAGCACTGTGACCAACACTATTCAGAAACGCCACAGTACACCACAAGAGACATGCACTGAGGCATTGTGACCAAGACCTCTTCAGGAATGCCTACAGTACACCACCACTTTTAGAATGTCACAGACACACCCTTAGTAATGCTTCAAAGACAACCCTTAGTAATGCCACAGTACACAACCCTGAATAATGCTTACAGTACACCACTCCTTAGGAATGCCTACACACCACCTTTAGTAATGCGCCTACAGTACACAACCCTTAGTAATGCCTACAGTACACCAATTCTTTAGTAATGCTTCACAGTATACCAATCCTTTAGAATGCTTCACAGTACATCACCCCTTTAGTAATGCCTTCACAGTACAATTACCCTTAGTAATGCCTACAGCATACACTAAATTTTAGTAATGTCACAGTACACCACCCTAGTAATGCCTACAGTACACCACCCTTTAGTAGCGCCTTACACACCACCCTTTAGTAATGCCTACAGTACAACTACACCTCTTTAGAATGCTTGCGTACACCACCTTTAGTAATGCCTAATGTATGACAACCTCAGGAATGCCTACAGTACACCACCCTTTAGTAATGCCTAGTTAGTACACCACCTATAGTAATGCTCATATATACTCACACTTCTTAGAAATGTCACATAGACACCACTCCTTTAAATGCCTACAGTACACCACCCTTTAGAAATGCCTACAGTACACCACCCTTTAGTAATGCCTACAGTACACCACCATTTAGTAATGCCTACAGTACACCACCCTTTGTAGTGTTTCACAGTACACCACCCTTTAGGAAATGTCATAGTACACCACCCTTTAAAAATGCCTTACAGTATACCAACACCTCAGTAATGCCTGCTAGTACACCACTCCTTTAGAAATGCCTATAGTACACCACCATTTAGAATGTCACAGTACACCACCCTTTTAGTAATGCCTACAGTACACTGCCCTTTAGTAATGCCTATGCAGTACACCACCACCCTTTAGAATGCCTACAGTACACCACCCTTTAGTAATGCCTACAGCTCACAACCTTAGTAATGCTCATGCAGCATGAACCTTGTAATGCCTTCACACACCACCCTTAGTAATGCCTACACACCACTTAATGCTTTCACAGTACACAACTCCTTTAGTAGTTTACAGTACAACCCTTTAGTAATGCCTATGAAGACATTAACCTTTAGTAATGCCTACAGTACACAACCTTAGTAATGCCTTCACAGTATTAATTACCTCAGTAATGCCTATTGTACACCAAATTTTAGTAATGCCTACAGCATACCACCCTTTAGGGAATGCCTACAGTACACCAATTCTTCAGTAATGCTTCTCTCTACAGTACACCACCAAATTCTCTTTAGAATGCCTACAGTACACCACCTAGAATGCGCCTGTACACCACCCTTTAGTAATGCCTACAGTACACCACCCTTTAGTAATGCCTACAGTACACCACCCTTTAGTAATGCCTACAGTACACCACCCTTTAGTAATGCCTACAGTACACCACCCTTTAGTAATGCCTACAGTACACCACCCTTTAGTAATGCCTACAGTACACAACCCTTCAGGAATGCCTACAGTATACCACCCTTAGTAATGCCTACAGTGCTCACACCCAGGAGTCGCCACAGTACACCACCCTTTAGTAATGCCTACAGTACACCACCCTTTAGTAATGCCTACAGTACACCACCCTTTAGTAATGCCTACAGTACACAACCCTTTAGTAATGCCTACAGTACACAACCCTTTAGTAATGCCTACAGTACACCACCCTTTAGGAATGCCTACAGTACACCACCCTTTAGTAATGCCTACAGTACACCACCCTTTAGTAATGCCTTCTTACAGTACACCACCCTTAGTACGCTCAGTACACAACCTTTAGGGAATGCCTGTTAGTACACCACCTTGCACGCTCTACAGTACACCACCCCTTTAGGAATGCCTACAGTACACCACCCTTTGTAACAATGCCTCATAGTACACCACCCTCTTTAGAATGCCTACAGTACACCTCACCCTTAGTAATGCCTACAGTAACACTCTCTGTAATGCCTAGCAGCAGTACACCACCCTTTAGGAATGCTCTACAGTACACCACCCTTTAGGAACGCCTACATAGTACACCACTCCTTAGGGAATGCCTACAGGCACCCTTAAGGTAATGCCTACAGTAAGGACATCTTCAGGAATGCCTACAGTACACCACACGAGATACACTGAAAGCACTGTGACCATCACCCTTCAGGAATGCCTACAGTACACCACAAGAGATGCACTGAAAGCACTGTGACCATCACCCTTCAGGAATGCCTACAGTACACCACAAGAGATGCACTGAAAGCACTGGGACCAACACCCTTCAGGAATGCCTACAGTACACCACAAGAGATGCACTGAAAGCATTGTGACCAAGACCCTTCAGGAATGCCAGTACACCACCTTTAGGAATGCCTACAGTACACCACCTCAGAATGCTGCCACAGTACACCACAAGAGATGCACTTCAAAGTGACTCGTGACCAACACCCTTCAGGAATGCCTACAGTACACACAAGAGATGCACTGAAAGCATCAGACTAACACCCTTCAGGAATGCCTACAGTGGCACCACACAATAGAGTACTGTGCCACTGTGTGACCAACACTATCTAGGGGAAATTAGTATACCACAAGAGATGCACTTGAGCATTAGGACAAAGACCCTTCAGGAATGTGCCAAAGACACCACAAGAGATGCAATTGTTAGACTAGATCAATATCACTAGAGCGCCTCACAAAGCACCACAATGACAGCACTGAAAGCATTGTGACCAAGACCTCTTCAGGAATGCCTACAGTACACCAGCAAGAGATAATTGAAAGCATTGTGACCAAGACTCTTCAGGAATGCCTTCAGTAGCAGCACACCACAGACATGCACTGAAAGCACTGTGATCAATGACTATTCAGGAATGCCTACAGTACACCACAAGAGATGCACTGGAAGATTAACATAGATCTCTTCAGGGAATGCTTCATAGTACACCACAAGAGATGCAGAAAGCATTGCACTCAAGACTTAGAATGCCGCCTAAGAAAGACACTACAAGAGATGCACTGAAGTTGGCTGCATCTAAGACCTTCAGGAATGCCCATGTAGCACACTACAAGAGATACCAAAGCACTGTGACCAACACTATTCAGGAATGCCTACAGTACACCACAAGAGATGTAACAAAGTTATCAGATCAACACTTCAGGAATACAGCAAACACAAGAGATGCACTGAAAGCACTGTGACTAACACTATTCAGGAATGCCATAGTACACTACAAAAGAGATGCACTGAAAGCATAGACCAAGACCCTTCAGGAATGCCTACAGGCATACAACAAGAGATGTACACTGAAAGCACTGTGACCAAGACCCTTCTTAGAATGCCAAAAGTATCAGTAAGACCACACGAGAGATCCAGCCTGAAAGCATCAGACTAACACTGAATGCCTTCATAGTAATGTCACAAGAGATGCACTGAAAGCACTGTGACCAACACTTTCAGGAATGCCTATACACCATGAGACACTGAAAGCATAGACTAAGATCTTCAGGAATGCCTACAGTACCACACTACAAGAGATGCACTGAAAGAGCCAGACCAAGACCAGGTCATTTACAGACACTCACAAGAGATGCACTGAAAGCATTGCACTAAGACTCTTCAGGAATGCTTCAGCACACCAAGGAAGATGGCACTGAAAGCATTGTGACCAAGACCCTTCAGGAATGCCTGCAAAGAACACTACAAGAGTTGCACTGAAAGCACTGTGACCATCACCCTTCAGGAATGCTCAAGAGGGAACACACAAGAGTTGCACTGGAAAGCATGTGACCAAGACTCCTTTCAGGAATGCCCAGTACACCACACACAAGAGATGCAATTGAAAGTGACAGACGTAAGACCTTTCAGGAATGCCTACAGTGTAAGCATCACAAGAGATGCACTGAAAGCATTGTGACCAAGACTCCTTCAGAATGCCTAGCAGTATACACTACACACACACAAGAGTTGCACTGAAAGCATTTGTGACCAAGACTCCTTCAGGAATGCCTACAGCACACAAGAGTTTAATTAAAGATTGTGACCAGACTCCTTCTGAAATACTTTCACAGTACACCACAAGAGGATAACAGAAAGCATTGTGACCAAGACCCTTCAGGAATGCCTACAGTACACCACAAGAGATGCACTGAAAGCATTGTGACAAAGACTCAGAAATACAGTACACCACAAGAGATGCACTGAGCATTGTGACAAAGACCCTTCAGAAATTTTTAGCAGACAAATTACAAAGAAAGGCCAGCACTGAAGCATTGGGGACAGAGATCTTCAAATGCCTACAGTACACCACAAAGAGTTAAAATCGAAAGACGGTATCTAAGACCTCTTCAGGAATGCCTACAGCACCACAAGATGCACTGAAAGCACTGTGACCAATGACTATTCAGGAATGCCAAGAAAATAATGGCTGTAAGAGATGCACTGAGCATTAAGACTAGAAGACCCTTCAGGAATGCCTACAGTACACCACAAGAGTTGTAATTGAGTTAACAGACCATCAATTGTAATGCCTAAGAAAAGAGCACACAAGAGTTGCACTGAAAGACAGACCAGACTCTTCAGGGAATGCTCACAAAGAGACCACAAGAGATACTGAGAAAGCATTGTGACCAAGACCTCTAGAATGCTTTCTGCAGTACAACAATACAAGAGCGTAGACTGAGCACTGTGTGACCATCACTCCTTCTAAGCGCTCAGACACCACAGAGCTGAACAAAGACAGATTTATGACCTGAGGGGAATGCCTACAGCACAATGCATGCCAAGAGATGCACTGAAAGTGACAGACAAAGACCTTCAGGAATGCCCACAGTACACCACAAGAGATGCACTGAAAGCACTGTGACCACACCATCTCAGAATGTCACAAAGACACTGACAAAGATACTGAAAGCACTATGACCAACACCACATCAGAATGTTTACAGTACACCACAAGAGATGCACTGGTGCTAATTTTGCATCAACACTGATCAGAATACCACAAAGGCACCATACAAGAGATTAATTGAAAAAGCAATGCACGCAACATTCATTCAGAATGCCTACAGTGACACCACAAGCAGATGCACTGGAAAGAGCAGACTCAGAATTTTCTAGGAATGCCTACAGTACACCAAGGCACAGATAACTTCAGCACTGCGACCAACACCATTCAGGAATCAATACAGTGACACCACAAGAGATGAATTGCACAGAACAAAGACCCTTCTAGGAAATGCTTTCAAGAACATCACAAGAGATGCACTGAAAGCAATGATTTAACACTCATTCAGGAATGCCTACAGGCACAATCATATTTTTTTGGGAGGTACTGAAAGCATTAGACCATGATCTCTTCAGGGAATGTCACGAGCACACTACGTAGATGTACTAAGCACCAGACTAACACCATTCAGGAATGTCACAGCACAATGGCCAAGAGATGTGCACTGAAAAGCACTGTGACCAATGACTAATTAGGAACACACAGCACACCTACAAGAGATGCAATTGAAAGCACAGAATCACAACACTCATTCAGGGAATGCCTACAGTACACCACAAGAGAGTGCACACTGAAAGAACACAGGATCATGACTCTTCTAGTAGAAATGCCTGACAGCACACTGCTAGATAATTGAAAGACTGTAGATCAATATCATTCATAGAATGTCATAGTATGTTCATTACAAAGGAGACACAATGAAAGTATTGTGATCAAGATCTTAGTCACAGTAACTGTAATGGATGCACTGAAAGCACAGACTAAGACTTCAGGAATGCCACATGGCACATCAGGCTGTAGAGATGCAACTGAAATGATTGCAGGATCACGACTTTGAGAATGTTTATAAAATACCACACAAGAGATGCAACTGAAAGACTAGTAACTAATTATCTTTTCAGGAATGTCATAGTAACCAACTGAACAAGATGTAACTGAAAAAGCACTGCACTTATCACCTCTTCAGGAATGCCTCTGTTATGAAGTACCAGTAAGAGATGACTGAAAGCATGCAGATCAAGACTCTTCTATGGAATGCTTTATATATAATCAGCCAGAGATGCACCAGCATTGTGACCAACGACCTTCAGAATGCCTATACAATCAGCATGAGATGCACTGAAAGTACCAGGACTATCACCCTTCAGGAATACCTTCATGAGACTGGCCATGATGGCACTGAAAGCACTGTGACCATCACCCTTCTTGGTAGAAGGCTCTGTGTGTACACCAAGCAAGATAATTTGAAAGCATTGCACCAACACTCTTCGAGAACAAATGCATAGTACCACAAGAGATGCACTGGAAAGCACAGATCAAGACTTTTCAGAATGCCTACAGCATGATCACAAGAGATGCACTGAAAGTATTGCACCACACCAGGACACTCACAGTACACTAGCAAGAGATGCACTGAAAGCACCAGACCATCACCCAGGCAATACAGGGCACCACAAGAGATGCACTGAAAGCAATTGTGATCATCACTTCAGGAAGGCCTTATATGTCACAAGAGATGCATAATTGCGCTGATTAGACTACATCTTCAGAATGTCTTCACAGTGAACACCACACATGTGAGATGCACCAGGCACCACGTGCACAGACCTCTCTCAGAAATGCTGAGTACACCACAAGAGATGCACTGAAAGCACTGTGACAAAGACCCTTCAGGAACACATACAGTACAATCACAAGAGATGCAATGAAAGCACTGTGATCATGACCCTTCAGGAATGCCTAAGTGAAGTATGACTAACATGGATGCAACTGAAAGACTGTGATCAGTGTTCCTTCAGGGAAATGCTTCTGCCAGTACCCTGCTGCAAGATGCAATTTCAAACACTGGTAATTAGACTTCAGAATGGCTACAGTACATCACAAGAGATGCACTGAAACCCTTCAGGAATGCCTACAGTACACCACAAGAGATGCACTGAAAGCACTGGGACCAACACCCTTCAGGAATGCCTACAGTACACCACAAGAGATGCACTGAAAGCACTGGGACCAACACCCTTCAGGAATGCCTACAGTACACCACAAGAGATGCACTGAAAGCACTGGGACCAACACCCTTCAGGAATGCCTACAGTACACCACAAGAGATGCACTGAAAGCACTGGGACCAACACCCTTCAGGAATGCCTACAGTACACCACAAGAGATGCACTGAAAGCACTGGGACCAACACCCTTCAGGAATGCCTACAGTACACCACAAGAGATGCACTGAAAGCACTGGGACCAACACCCTTCAGGAATGCCTACAGTACACCACAAGAGATGCACTGAAAGCACTGGGACCAACACCCTTCAGGAATGCCTACAGTACACCACAAGAGATGCACTGAAAGCACTGGGACCAACACCCTTCAGGAATGCCTACAGTACACCACAAGAGATGCACTGAAAGCACTGGGACCAAGACCCTTCAGGAATGCCTACAGTACACAAGAGATGATGCACTGAAAGCACTGGGACCAACACCCTTCAGGAATGCCTACAGTACACCACAAGAGATGCACTGAAAGCACTGGGACCAACACCCTTCAGGAATGCCTACAGTACACCACAAGAGATGCACTGAAAGCACTGGGACCAACACCCTTCAGGAATGCCTACAGTACACCACAAGAGATGCACTGAAAGCACTGGGACCAACACCCTTCAGGAATGCCTACAGTACACCACAAGAGATGCACTGAAAGCACTGGGACCAACACCCTTCAGGAATGCCTACAGTACACCACAAGAGATGCACTGAAAGCACTGGGACCAACACCCTTCAGGAATGCCTACAGTACACCACAAGAGATGCACTGAAAGCACTGGGACCAACACCCTTCAGGAATGCCTACAGTACACCACAAGAGATGCACTGAAAGCACTGGGACAACACCCTTCAGGAATGCCTACAGTACACAAGAGATGCACTGAAAGCACTGGGACCACCCTTCAGGGATGCCTACAGTACACCACAAGAGATGCACTGAAAGCACTGGGACCAACACCCTTCAGGAATGCCTACAGTACACCACAAGAGATGCACTGAAAGCACTGGGACCAACACCCTTCAGGAATGCCTACAGTACACCAAAAGAGATGCACTGAAAGCACTGGGACCAAACACCCTTCAGGAATGCCTACAGGACACCACAAGAGATCCACTGAAAGCACTGGGACCAACACCCTTCAGGAATGCCTACAGTACACCACAAGAGATGCACTGAAAGCACTGGGACCAACACCCTTCAGGAATGCCTACAGTACACCACAAGAGATGCACTGAAAGCACTGGGACCAACACCCTTCAGGAATGCCTACAGTACACCACAAGAGATGCACTGAAAGCACTGGGACCAACACCCTTCAGGAATGCCTACAGTACACCACAAGAGATGCACTGAAAGCACTGGGACCAACACCCTTCAGGAATGCCTACAGTACACCACAAGAGATGCACTGAAAGCACTGGGACCAACACCCTTCAGGAATGCCTACAGTACACCACAAGAGATGCACTGAAAGCACTGGGACCAACACCCTTCAGGAATGCCTACAGTACACCACAAGAGATGCACTGAAAGCACTGGGACCAAGACCCTTCAGGAATGCCTACAGGACACCACAAGAGATGCACTGAAAGCACTGGGACCAACACCCTTCGGGAAATGCCTACAGGACACCACAAGAGATGCACTGAAAGCACTGGGACCAAGACCCTTCAGGAATGCCTACAGTACACACACAAGAATGACCAACACCCTTCAGGAATGCCACACACCACAAGAGATGCACTGAAAGCACTGGGACCAACACCCTTCAGGAATGCCTACAGTACACCACAAGAGATGCACTGAAAGCACTGGGACCAAGACCCTTCAGGAATGCCTACAGTACACCACAAGAGATGCACTGAAAGCACTGGGACCAACACCCTTCAGGAATGCCTACAGTACACCACAAGAGATGCACTGAAAGCACTGGGACCAACACCCTTCAGGAATGCCTACAGTACACCACAAGAGATGCACTGAAAGCACTGGGACCATCACCCTTCAGGAATGCCTACAGTACACCACAAGAGATGCACTGTACACCACAAGATGCAAAAGCACTGCAGCACTGGGACCAACACCCTTCAGGAATGCCTACAGTACACCACAAGAGATGCACTGAAAGCACTGGGACCAAGACCCTTCAGGAATGGAATGCCTAGAGTACACCACAAGAGATGCACTGAAAGCACTGGGACCAACACCCTTCAGGAATGCCTACAGTACACCACAAGAGATGCACTGAAAGCACTGGGACCAACACCCTTCAGGAATGCCTACAGTACACCACAAGAGATGCACTGAAAGCACTGGGACCAACACCCTTCAGGAATGCCTACAGTACACCACAAGAGATGCACTGAAAGCACTGGGACCAACACCCTTCAGGAATGCCTACAGTACACCACAAGAGATGCACTGAAAGCACTGGGACCAACACCCTTCAGGAATGCCTACAGTACACCACAAGAGATGCACTGAAAGCACTGGGACCAACACCCTTCAGGAATGCCTACAGTACACCACAAGAGATGCACTGAAAGCACTGGGACCAACACCCTTCAGGAATGCCTACAGTACACCACAAGAGATGCACTGAAAGCACTGGGACCAACACCCTTCAGGAATGCCTACAGTACACCACAAGAGATGCACTGAAAGCACTGGGACCAACACCCTTCAGGAATGCCTACAGTACACCACAAGAGATGCACTGAAAGCACTGGGACCCACCCTTCAGGAATGCCTACAGTACACCACAAGAGATGCACTGAAAGCACTGGGACCAACACCCTTCAGGAATGCCTACAGTACACCACAAGAGATGCACTGAAAGCACTGGGACCAACACCCTTCAGGAATGCCTACAGTACACCACAAGAGATGCACTGAAAGCACTGGGACCAAGACCCTTCAGGAATGCCTACAGCACACCACAAGAGATGCACTGAAAGCACTGGGACCAACACCCTTCAGGAATGCCTACAGTACACCACAAGAGATGCACTGAAAGCACTGGGACCAACACCCTTCAGGAATGCCTACTACAGTACACCACAAGAGATGCACTGAAAGCACTGGGACCAACACCCTTCAGGAATGCCTACAGTACACCACAAGAGATGCACTGAAAGCACTGGGACCAACACCCTTCAGGAATGCCTACAGTACACCACAAGAGATGCACTGAAAGCACTGGGACCAACACCCTTCAGGAATGCCTACAGTACACCACAAGAGATGCACTGAAAGCACTGGGACCAACACCCTTCAGGAATGCCTACAGTACACCACAAGAGATGCACTGAAAGCACTGGGACCAACACCCTTCAGGAATGCCTACAGTACACCACAAGAGATGCACTGAAAGCACTGGGACCAACACCCTTCAGGAATGCCTACAGTACACCACAAGAGATGCACTGAAAGCACTGGGACCATCACCCTTCAGGAATGCCTACAGTACACCACAAGAGATGCACTGAAAGCACTGGGACCAACACCCTTCAGGAATGCCTACAGTACACCACAAGAGATGCACTGAAAGCACTGGGACCAACACCCTTCAGGAATGCCTACAGTACACCACAAGAGATGCACTGAAAGCACTGGGACCAACACCCTTCAGGAATGCCTACAGTACACCACAAGAGATGCACTGAAAGCACTGGGACCAAGACCCTTCAGGAATGCCTACAGTACACCACAAGAGATGCACTGAAAGCACTGGGACCAACACCCTTCAGGAATGCCTACAGTACACCACAAGAGATGCACTGAAAGCACTGGGACCAACACCCTTCAGGAATGCCTACAGTACACCACAAGAGATGCACTGAAAGCACTGGGACCAACACCCTTCAGGAATGCCTACAGTACACCACAAGAGATGCACTGAAAGCACTGGGACCAACACCCTTCAGGAATGCCTACAGTACACCACAAGAGATGCACTGAAAGCACTGGGACCAACACCCCAGGACCCTTCAGGAATGCCTACAGTACACCACAAGAGATGCACTGAAAGCACTGGGACCAAGACCCTTCAGGAATGCCTACAGTACACCACAAGAGATGCACTGAAAGCACTGTGACCAACACCCTTCAGGAATGCCTACAGTACACCACAAGAGATGCACTGAAAGCACTGGGACCAACACCCTTCAGGAATGCCTACAGTACACCACAAGAGATGCACTGAAAGCACTGGGACCACCAACACCCTTCAGGAATGCCTACAGTACACCACAAGAGATGCACTGAAAGCACTGGGACCAACACCCTTCAGGAATGCCTACAGTACACCACAAGAGATGCACTGAAAGCACTGGGACCAACACCCTTCAGGAATGCCTACAGTACACCACAAGAGATGCACTGAAAGCACTGGGACCAACACCCTTCAGGAATGCCTACAGTACACCACAAGAGATGCACTGAAAGCACTGGGACCAACACCCTTCAGGAATGCCTACAGTACACCACAAGAGATGCACTGAAAGCACTGGGACCAACACCCTTCAGGAATGCCTACAGTACACCACAAGAGATGCACTGAAAGCACTGGGACCAACACCCTTCAGGAATGCCTACAGTACACCACAAGAGATGCACTGAAAGCACTGGGACCAAGACCCTTCAGGAATGCCTACAGTACACCACAAGAGATGCACTGAAAGCACTGGGACCAACACCCTTCAGGAATGCCACAGTACACCAAGAGATGCACTGAAAGCACTGGGACCAAGACCCTTCAGGAATGCCTACAGTACACCACAAGAGATGCACTGAAAGCACTGGGACCAACACCCTTCAGGAATGCCTACAGTACACCACAAGAGATGCACTGAAAGCACTGGGACCAAGACCCTTCAGGAATGCCTACAGTACACCACAAGAGATGCACTGAAAGCACTGGGACCAAGACCCTTCAGGAATGCCTACAGTACACCACAAGAGATGCACTGAAAGCACTGGGACCAACACCCTTCAGGAATGCCTACAGTACACCACAAGAGATGCACTGAAAGCACTGGGACCAACACCCTTCAGGAATGCCTACAGTACACCACAAGAGATGCACTGAAAGCACTGGGACCAACACCCTTCAGGAATGCCTACAGTACACCACAAGAGATGCACTGAAAGCACTGGGACCAACACCCTTCAGGAATGCCTACAGTACACCACAAGAGATGCACTGAAAGCACTGGGACCAACACCCTTCAGGAATGCCTACAGTACACCACAAGAGATGCACTGAAAGCACTGGGACCAAGACCCTTCAGGAATGCCTACAGTACACCACAAGAGATGCACTGAAAGCACTGGGACCAAGACCCTTCAGGAATGCCTACAGTACACCACAAGAGATGCACTGAAAGCACTGGGACCAACACCCTTCAGGAATGCCTACAGTACACCACAAGAGATGCACTGAAAGCACTGGGACCAAGACCCTTCAGGAATGCCTACAGTACACCACAAGAGATGCACTGAAAGCACTGGGACCAAGACCCTTCAGGAATGCCTACAGTACACCACAAGAGATGCACTGAAAGCACTGGGACCAACACCCTTCAGGAATGCCTACAGTACACCACAAGAGATGCACTGAAAGCACTGGGACCAAGACCCTTCAGGAATGCCTACAGTACACCACAAGAGATGCACTGAAAGCACTGGGACCAACACCCTTCAGGAATGCCTACAGTACACCACAAGAGATGCACTGAAAGCACTGGGACCAACACCCTTCAGGAATGCCTACAGTACACACAAGAGATGCACACAAGAGATGCACTGAAAGCACTGCACTGACCAAGACAACACCTTCAGGAATGCCTACAGTACACCACAAGAGATGCACTGAAAGCACTGGGACCAAGACCCTTCAGGAATGCCTACAGTACACCACAAGAGATGCACTGAAAGCACTGGGACCAACACCCTTCAGGAATGCCTACAGTACACCACAAGAGATGCACTGAAAGCACTGTGGGACCAAGACCCTTCAGGAATGCCTACAGTACACCACAAGAGATGCACTGAAAGCACTGGGACCAAGACCCTTCAGGAATGCCTACAGTACACCACAAGAGATGCACTGAAAGCACTGGGACCAACACCCTTCAGGAATGCCTACAGTACACCACAAGAGATGCACTGAAAGCACTGGGACCAAGACCCTTCAGGAATGCCTACAGTACACCACAAGAGATGCACTGAAAGCACTGGGACCAACACCCTTCAGGAATGCCTACAGTACACCACAAGAGATGCACTGAAAGCACTGGGACCAACACCCTTCAGGAATGCCTACAGTACACCACAAGAGATGCACTGAAAGCACTGGGACCAACACCCTTCAGGAATGCCTACAGTACACCACAAGAGATGCACTGAAAGCACTGGGACCAACACCCTTCAGGAATGCCTACAGTACACCACAAGAGATGCACTGAAAGCACTGGGACCACCCTTCAGGAATGCCTTCAGTACACAAGAGATGCCTTCAGGAATGCCTACAGTACACCACAAGAGATGCACTGAAAGCACTGGGACCAACACCCTTCAGGAATGCCTACAGTACACCACAAGAGATGCACTGAAAGCACTGGGACCAACACCCTTCAGGAATGCCTACAGTACACCACAAGAGATGCACTGAAAGCACTGGGACCAACACCCTTCAGGAATGCCTACAGTACACCACAAGAGATGCACTGAAAGCACTGGGACCAAGACCCTTCAGGAATGCCTACAGTACACCACAAGAGATGCACTGAAAGCACTGGGACCAACACCCTTCAGGAATGCCTACAGTACACCACAAGAGATGCACTGAAAGCACTGGGACCAACACCCTTCAGGAATGCCTACAGTACACCACAAGAGATGCACTGAAAGCACTGGGACCAACACCCTTCAGGAATGCCTACAGTACACCACAAGAGATGCACTGAAAGCACTGGGACCAACACCCTTCAGGAATGCCTACAGTACACCACAAGAGATGCACTGAAAGCACTGGGACCAACACCCTTCAGGAATGCCTACAGTACACCACAAGAGATGCACTGAAAGCACTGGGACCAACACCCTTCAGGAATGCCTACAGTACACCACAAGAGATGCACTGAAAGCACTGGGACCAACACCCTTCAGGAATGCCTACAGTACACCACAAGAGATGCACTGAAAGCACTGGGACCAAGACCCTTCAGGAATGCCTACAGTACACCACAAGAGATGCACTGAAAGCACTGGGACCAACACCCTTCAGGAATGCCTACAGTACACCACAAGAGATGCACTGAAAGCACTGGGACCATCACCCTTCAGGAATGCCTACAGTACACCACAAGAGATGCACTGAAAGCACTGGGACCAACACCCTTCAGGAATGCCTACAGTACACCACAAGAGATGCACTGAAAGCACTGGGACCAACACCCTTCAGGAATGCCTACAGTACACCACAAGAGATGCACACTGAAAGCACTGGGACCAACACCCTTCAGGAATGCCTACAGTACACACCACAAGAGATGCACTGAAAGCACTGGGACCAACACCCTTCAGGAATGCCTACAGTACACCACAAGAGATGCACTGAAAGCACTGGGACCATCACCCTTCAGGAATGCCTACAGTACACCACAAGAGATGCACTGAAAGCACTGGGACCAACACCCTTCAGGAATGCCTACAGTACACCACAAGAGATGCACTGAAAGCACTGGGACCAACACCCTTCAGGAATGCCTACAGTACACCACAAGAGATGCACTGAAAGCACTGGGACCAACACCCTTCAGGAATGCCTACAGTACACCACAAGAGATGCACTGAAAGCACTGGGACCAACACCCTTCAGGAATGCCTACAGTACACCACAAGAGATGCACTGAAAGCACTGGGACCAACACCCTTCAGGAATGCCTACAGTACACCACAAGAGATGCACTGAAAGCACTGGGACCAACACCCTTCAGGAATGCCTACAGTACACCACAAGAGATGCACTGAAAGCACTGGGACCAACACCCTTCAGGAATGCCTACAGTACACCACAAGAGATGCACTGAAAGCACTGGGACCAACACCCTTCAGGAATGCCTACAGTACACCACAAGAGATGCACTGAAAGCACTGGGACCAACACCCTTCAGGAATGCCTACAGTACACCACAAGAGATGCACTGAAAGCACTGGGACCAACACCCTTCAGGAATGCCTACAGTACACCACAAGAGATGCACTGAAAGCACTGGGACCAACACCCTTCAGGAATGCCTACAGTACACCACAAGAGATGCACTGAAAGCACTGGGACCAACACCCTTCAGGAATGCCTACAGTACACCACAAGAGATGCACTGAAAGCACTGGGACCAACACCCTTCAGGAATGCCTACAGTACACCACAAGAGATGCACTGAAAGCACTGGGACCAACACCCTTCAGGAATGCCTACAGTACACCACAAGAGATGCACTGAAAGCACTGGGACCAACACCCTTCAGGAATGCCTACAGTACACCACAAGAGATGCACTGAAAGCACTGGGACCAAGACCCTTCAGGAATGCCTACAGTACACCACAAGAGATGCACTGAAAGCACTGGGACCAACACCCTTCAGGAATGCCTACAGTACACCACAAGAGATGCACTGAAAGCACTGGGACCAACACCCTTCAGGAATGCCTACAGTACACCACAAGAGATGCACTGAAAGCACTGGGACCAACACCCTTCAGGAATGCCTACAGTACACCACAAGAGATGCACTGAAAGCACTGGGACCAACACCCTTCAGGAATGCCTACAGTACACCACAAGAGATGCACTGAAAGCACTGGGACCAACACCCTTCAGGAATGCCTACAGTACACCACAACAGATGCACTGAAAGCACTGGGACCAATACCCTTCAGGAATGCCTACAGGACACCACAAGAGATCAACTGAAAGCACTGGGACCAACACCCTTCAGGAATGCCTACAGTACACCACAAGAGATGCACTGAAAGCACTGGGACCAACACCCTTCAGGAATGCCTACAGTACACACCACAAGAGATGCACTGAAAGCACTGGGACCAACACCCTTCAGGAATGCCTACAGTACACCACAAGAGATGCACTGAAAGCACTGGGACCAACACCCTTCAGGAATGCCTACAGTACACCACAAGAGATGCACTGAAAGCACTGGGACCAACACCCTTCAGGAATGCCTACAGTACACCACAAGAGATGCACTGAAAGCACTGGGACCAACACCCTTCAGGAATGCCTACAGTACACCACAAGAGATGCACTGAAAGCACTGGGACCAACACCCTTCAGGAATGCCTACAGTACACCACAAGAGATGCACTGAAAGCACTGGGACCAACACCCTTCAGGAATGCCTACAGTACACCACAAGAGATGCACTGAAAGCACTGGGACCAACACCCTTCAGGAATGCCTACAGTACACCACAAGAGATGCACTGAAAGCACTGGGACCAACACCCTTCAGGAATGCCTACAGTACACCACAAGAGATGCACTGAAAGCACTGGGACCAACACCCTTCAGGAATGCCTACAGTACACCACAAGAGATGCACTGAAAGCACTGGGACCAACACCCTTCAGGAATGCCTACAGTACACCACAAGAGATGCACTGAAAGCACTGGGACCAACACCCTTCAGGAATGCCTACAGTACACCACAAGAGATGCACTGAAAGCACTGGGACCAACACCCTTCAGGAATGCCTACAGTACACCACAAGAGATGCACTGAAAGCACTGGGACCAACACCCTTCAGGAATGCCTACAGTACACCACAAGAGATGCACTGAAAGCACTGGGACCAACACCCTTCAGGAATGCCTACAGTACACCACAAGAGATGCACTGAAAGCACTGGGACCAACACCCTTCAGGAATGCCTACAGTACACCACAAGAGATGCACTGAAAGCACTGGGACCAACACCCTTCAGGAATGCCTACAGTACACCACAAGAGATGCACTGAAAGCACTGGGACCAACACCCTTCAGGAATGCCTACAGTACACCACAAGAGATGCACTGAAAGCACTGGGACCAACACCCTTCAGGAATGCCTACAGTACACCACAAGAGATGCACTGAAAGCACTGGGACCAACACCCTTCAGGAATGCCTACAGTACACCACAAGAGATGCACTGAAAGCACTGGGACCAACACCCTTCAGGAATGCCTACAGTACACCACAAGAGATGCACTGAAAGCACTGGGACCAACACCCTTCAGGAATGCCTACAGTACACCACAAGAGATGCACTGAAAGCACTGGGACCAACACCCTTCAGGAATGCCTACAGTACACCACAAGAGATGCACTGAAAGCACTGGGACCAACACCCTTCAGGAATGCCTACAGTACACCACACACAAGAGATGCACTGAAAGCACTGGGACCAACACCCTTCAGGAATGCCTACAGTACACCACAAGAGATGCACTGAAAGCACTGGGACCAACACCCTTCAGGAATGCCTACAGTACACCACAAGAGATGCACTGAAAGCACTGGGACCAACACCCTTCAGGAATGCCTACAGTACACCACAAGAGATGCACTGAAAGCACTGGGACCAACACCCTTCAGGAATGCCTACAGTACACCACAAGAGATGCACTGAAAGCACTGGGACCAACACCCTTCAGGAATGCCTACAGTACACCACAAGAGATGCACTGAAAGCACTGGGACCATCACCCTTCAGGAATGCCTACAGTACACCACAAGAGATGCACTGAAAGCACTGGGACCAACACCCTTCAGGAATGCCTACAGTACACCACAAGAGATGCACTGAAAGCACTGGGACCAACACCCTTCAGGAATGCCTACAGTACACCACAAGAGATGCACTGAAAGCACTGGGACCAACACCCTTCAGGAATGCCTACAGTACACCACAAGAGATGCACTGAAAGCACTGGGACCAACACCCTTCAGGAATGCCTACAGTACACCACAGTACACCACAAGAGATGCACTGAAAGCACTGGGACCAACACCCTTCAGGAATGCCTACAGTACACCACAAGAGATGCACTGAAAGCACTGGGACCAACACCCTTCAGGAATGCCTACAGTACACCACAAGAGATGCACTGAAAGCACTGGGACCAACACCCTTCAGGAATGCCTACAGTACACCACAAGAGATGCACTGAAAGCACTGGGACCAACACCCTTCAGGAATGCCTACAGTACACCACAAGAGATGCACTGAAAGCACTGGGACCAACACCCTTCAGGAATGCCTACAGTACACCACAAGAGATGCACTGAAAGCACTGGGACCAACACCCTTCAGGAATGCCTACAGTACACCACAAGAGATGCACTGAAAGCACTGGGACCAACACCCTTCAGGAATGCCTACAGTACACCACAAGAGATGCACTGAAAGCACTGGGACCACACCCTTCAGGAATGCCTACAGTACACCACAAGAGATGCACTGAAAGCACTGGGACCAACACCCTTCAGGAATGCCTACAGTACACCACAAGAGATGCACTGAAAGCACTGGGACCAACACCCTTCAGGAATGCCTACAGTACACCACAAGAGATGCACTGAAAGCACTGGGACCAACACCCTTCAGGAATGCCTACAGTACACCACAAGAGATGCACTGAAAGCACTGGGACCAACACCCTTCAGGAATGCCTACAGTACACCACAAGAGATGCACTGAAAGCACTGGGACCAACACCCTTCAGGAATGCCTACAGTACACCACAAGAGATGCACTGAAAGCACTGGGACCAACACCCTTCAGGAATGCCTACAGTACACCACAAGAGATGCACTGAAAGCACTGGGACCAACACCCTTCAGGAATGCCTACAGTACACCACAAGAGATGCACACCCTTCAGGAGAATGCACACTGCACTGGGACCAACACCCTTCAGGAATGCCTACAGTACACCACAAGAGATGCACTGAAAGCACTGGGACCAACACCCTTCAGGAATGCCTACAGTACACACACAAGAGATGCACTGAAAGCACTGGGACCAACACCCTTCAGGAATGCCTACAGTACACCACAAGAGATGCACTGAAAGCACTGGGACCAACACCCTTCAGGAATGCCTACAGTACACCACAAGAGATGCACTGAAAGCACTGGGACCAACACCCTTCAGGAATGCCTACAGTACACCACAAGAGATGCACTGAAAGCACTGGGACCAACACCCTTCAGGAATGCCTACAGTACACCACAAGAGATGCACTGAAAGCACTGGGACCAACACCCTTCAGGAATGCCTACAGTACACCACAAGAGATGCACTGAAAGCACTGGGACCAACACCCTTCAGGAATGCCTACAGTACACCACAAGAGATGCACTGAAAGCACTGGGACCAACACCCTTCAGGAATGCCTACAGTACACCACAAGAGATGCACTGAAAGCACTGGGACCAACACCCTTCAGGAATGCCTACAGTACACCACAAGAGATGCACTGAAAGCACTGGGACCAACACCCTTCAGGAATGCCTACAGTACACCACAAGAGATGCACTGAAAGCACTGGGACCAACACCCTTCAGGAATGCCTACAGTACACCACAAGAGATGCACTGAAAGCACTGGGACCAACACCCTTCAGGAATGCCTACAGTACACCACAAGAGATGCACTGAAAGCACTGGGACCAAACACCCTTCAGGAATGCCTACAGTACACCACAAGAGATGCACTGAAAGCACTGGGACCAACACCCTTCAGGAATGCCTACAGTACAGTACACCACAAGAGATGCACTGAAAGCACTGGGACCAACACCCTTCAGGAATGCCTACACAGTACACCACAAGAGATGCACTGAAAGCACTGGGACCAACACCCTTCAGGAATGCCTACAGTACACCACAAGAGATGCACTGAAAGCACTGGGACCAACACCCTTCAGGAATGCCTACAGTACACCACAAGAGATGCACTGAAAGCACTGGGACCAACACCCTTCAGGAATGCCTACAGTACACCACAAGAGATGCACTGAAAGCACTGGGACCAACACCCCAGGAATGCCTTCAGGAATGCACCCTTCACAGTACACCACAAGAGATGCACTGAAAGCACTGGGACCAACACCCTTCAGGAATGCCTACAGTACACCACAAGAGATGCACTGAAAGCACTGGGACCAACACCCTTCAGGAATGCCTACAGTACACCACAAGAGATGCACTGAAAGCACTGGGACCAACACCCTTCAGGAATGCCTACAGTACACCACAAGAGATGCACTGAAAGCACTGGGACCAACACCCTTCAGGAATGCCTACAGTACACCACAAGAGATGCACTGAAAGCACTGGGACCAACACCCTTCAGGAATGCCTACAGTACACCACAAGAGATGCACTGAAAGCACTGGGACCAACACCCTTCAGGAATGCCTACAGTACACCACAAGAGATGCACTGAAAGCACTGGGACCAAGACCCTTCAGGAATGCCTACAGTACACCACAAGAGATGCACTGAAAGCACTGGGACCAACACCCTTCAGGAATGCCTACAGTACACCACAAGAGATGCACTGAAAGCACTGGGACCAACACCCTTCAGGAATGCCTACAGTACACCACAAGAGATGCACTGAAAGCACTGGGACCAACACCCTTCAGGAATGCCTACAGTACACCACAAGAGATGCACTGAAAGCACTGGGACCAAGACCCTTCAGGAATGCCTACAGTACACACCACAAGAGATGCACTGAAAGCACTGGGACCAAGACCCTTCAGGAATGCCTACAGTACACCACAAGAGATGCACTGAAAGCACTGGGACCAAGACCCTTCAGGAATGCCTACAGGACACAACAAGAGATGCACTGAAAGCACTGGGACCAATACCCTTCAGGAATGCCTACAGTACACCACAAGAGATGCACTGAAAGCACTGGGACCAACACCCTTCAGGAATGCCTACAGTACACCACAAGAGATGCACTGAAAGCACTGGGACCAACACCCTTCAGGAATGCCTACAGTACACCACAAGAGATGCACTGAAAGCACTGGGACCAACACCCTTCAGGAATGCCTACAGTACACCACAAGAGATGCACTGAAAGCACTGGGACCAACACCCTTCAGGAATGCCTACAGTACACCACAAGAGATGCACTGAAAGCACTGGGACCAACACCCTTCAGGAATGCCTACAGTACACCACAAGAGATGCACTGAAAGCACTGGGACCAACACCCTTCAGGAATGCCTACAGTACACCACAAGAGATGCACTGAAAGCACTGGGACCAACACCCTTCAGGAATGCCTACAGTACACCACAAGAGATGCACTGAAAGCACTGGGACCAACACCCTTCAGGAATGCCTACAGTACACCACAAGAGATGCACTGAAAGCACTGGGACCAACACCCTTCAGGAATGCCTACAGTACACCACAAGAGATGCACTGAAAGCACTGGGACCAACACCCTTCAGGAATGCCTACAGTACACACCACAAGAGATGCACTGAAAGCACTGGGACCATCACCCTTCAGGAATGCCTACAGTACACCACAAGAGATGCACTGAAAGCACTGGGACCAACACCCTTCAGGAATGCCTACAGTACACCACAAGAGATGCACTGAAAGCACTGGGACCAACACCCTTCAGGAATGCCTACAGTACACCACAAGAGATGCACTGAAAGCACTGGGACCACCCTTCAGGAATGCCTACAGTACACCACAAGAGATGCACTGAAAGCACTGGGACCAACACCCTTCAGGAATGCCTACAGTACACCACAAGAGATGCACTGAAAGCACTGGGACCAACACCCTTCAGGAATGCCTACAGTACACCACAAGAGATGCACTGAAAGCACTGGGACCAACACCCTTCAGGAATGCCTACAGTACACCACAAGAGATGCACTGAAAGCACTGGGACCAACACCCTTCAGGAATGCCTACAGTACACCACAAGAGATGCACTGAAAGCACTGGGACCAACACCCTTCAGGAATGCCTACAGTACACCACAAGAGATGCACTGAAAGCACTGGGACCAACACCCTTCAGGAATGCCTACAGTACACCACAAGAGATGCACTGAAAGCACTGGGACCAACACCCTTCAGGAATGCCTACAGTACACCACAAGAGATGCACTGAAAGCACTGGGACCAACACCCTTCAGGAATGCCTACAGTACACCACAAGAGATGCACTGAAAGCACTGGGACCAACACCCTTCAGGAATGCCTACAGTACACCACAAGAGATGCACTGAAAGCACTGGGACCAACACCCTTCAGGAATGCCTACAGTACACCACAAGAGATGCACTGAAAGCACTGGGACCAACACCCTTCAGGAATGCCTACAGTACACCACAAGAGATGCACTGAAAGCACTGGGACCAACACCCTTCAGGAATGCCTACAGTACACCACAAGAGATGCATGGACCAAACACCCTTCAGGAATGCCTACAGTACACCACAAGAGATGCACTGAAAGCACTGGGACCAACACCCTTCAGGAATGCCTACAGTACACCACAAGAGATGCACTGAAAGCACTGGGACCAACACCCTTCAGGAATGCCTACAGTACACCACAAGAGATGCACTGAAAGCACTGGGACCAACACCCTTCAGGAATGCCTACAGTACACCACAAGAGATGCACTGAAAGCACTGGGACCAACACCCTTCAGGAATGCCTACAGTACACCACAAGAGATGCACAGAAAGCACTGGGACCAACATCCTTCAGGAATGCCTACAGTACACCAGAAGAGATGCACTGAAAGCACTGGGGCCAACACCCTTCTGGAATGCATACAGTACACCACAAGAGATGCACTGAAAGCACTGGGACCAACACCCTTCAGGAATGCCTACAGTACACCACAAGAGATGCACTGAAAGCACTGGGACCAACACCCTTCAGGAATGCCTACAGTACACCACAAGAGATGCACTGAAAGCACTGGGACCAACACCCTTCAGGAATGCCTACAGTACACCACAAGAGATGCACTGAAAGCACTGGGACCAACACCCTTCAGGAATGCCTACAGTACACCACAAGAGATGCACTGAAAGCACTGGGACCAACACCCTTCAGGAATGCCTACAGTACACCACAAGAGATGCACTGAAAGCACTGGGACCAACACCCTTCAGGAATGCCTACAGTACACCACAAGAGAGAGATGCACTGAACAGCACTGAGACCTGAAAGCACACCCTTCAGGAATGCCTACAGTACACCACAAGAGATGCACTGAAAGCACTGGGACCAAGACCCTTCAGGAATGCCTACAGTACACCACAAGAGATGCACTGAAAGCACTGGGACCAACACCCTTCAGGAATGCCTACAGTACACCACAAGAGATGCACTGAAAGCACTGGGACCAACACCCTTCAGGAATGCCTACAGTACACCACAAGAGATGCACTGAAAGCACTGGGACCATCACCCTTCAGGAATGCCTACAGTACACCACAAGAGATGCACTGAAAGCACTGTGACCAAAGACCCTTCAGGAATGCCTACAGTACACCACAAGAGATGCACTGAAAGCACTGGGACCAACACCCTTCAGGAATGCCTACAGTACACCACAAGAGATGCACTGAAAGCACTGGGACCAACACCCTTCAGGAATGCCTACAGTACACCACAAGAGATGCACTGAAAGCACTGGGACCAACACCCTTCAGGAATGCCTACAGTACACCACAAGAGATGCACTGAAAGCACTGGGACCAACACCCTTCAGGAATGCCTACACACACCACAAGAGATGCACTGAAAGCACTGGGACCAACACCCTTCAGGAATGCCTACAGTACACCACAAGAGATGCACTGAAAGCACTGGGACCAACACCCTTCAGGAATGCCTACAGTACACCACAAGAGATGCACTGAAAGCACTGGGACCAACACCCTTCAGGAATGCCTACAGTACACCACAAGAGATGCACTGAAAGCACTGGGACCAACACCCTTCAGGAATGCCTACAGTACACCACAAGAGATGCACTGAAAGCACTGGGACCAACACCCTTCAGGAATGCCTACAGTACACCACAAGAGATGCACTGAAAGCACTGGGACCAACACCCTTCAGGAATGCCTACAGTACACCACAAGAGATGCACTGAAAGCACTGGGACCAAGACCCTTCAGGAATGCCTACAGTACACCACAAGAGATGCACTGAAAGCACTGGGACCAACACCCTTCAGGAATGCCTACAGTACACCACAAGAGATGCACTGAAAGCACTGGGACCAACACCCTTCAGGAATGCCTACAGTACACCACAAGAGATGCACTGAAAGCACTGGGACCAACACCCTTCAGGAATGCCTACAGTACACCACAAGAGATGCACTGAAAGCACTGGGACCAACACCCTTCAGGAATGCCTACAGGACACCACAAGAGATGCACTGAAAGCACTGGGACCAACACCCTTCAGGAATGCCTACAGGACACCACAAGAGATGCACTGAAAGCACTGGGACCAACACCCTTCAGGAATGCCTACAGTACACCACAAGAGATGCACTGAAAGCACTGGGACCAACACCCTTCAGGAATGCCTACAGTACACCACAAGAGATGCACTGAAAGCACTGGGACCAACACCCTTCAGGAATGCCTACAGTACACCACAAGAGATGCACTGAAAGCACTGGGACCAACACCCTTCAGGAATGCCTACAGTACACCACAAGAGATGCACTGAAAGCACTGGGACCAACACCCTTCAGGAATGCCTACAGTACACCACAAGAGATGCACTGAAAGCACTGGGACCAACACCCTTCAGGAATGCCTACAGTACACCACAAGAGATGCACTGAAAGCACTGGGACCAACACCCTTCAGGAATGCCTACAGTACACCACAAGAGATGCACTGAAAGCACTGGGACCAACACCCTTCAGGAATGCCTACAGTACACCACAAGAGATGCACTGAAAGCACTGGGACCAACACCCTTCAGGAATGCCTACAGTACACCACAAGAGATGCACTGAAAGCACTGGGACCAACACCCTTCAGGAATGCCTACAAGAGATACACCAACAAGAGATGCCTACAGTACACCACAAGAGATGCACTGAAAGCACTGGGACCAACACCCTTCAGGAATGCCTACAGTACACCACAAGAGATGCACTGAAAGCACTGGGACCAAGACCCTTCAGGAATGCCTACAGTACACCACAAGAGATGCACTGAAAGCACTGTGACAAACACCCTTCAGGAATGCCTACAGTACACCACAAGAGATGCACTGAAAGCACTGGGACCAACACCCTTCAGGAATGCCTACAGTACACACAAGAGATGCACACCACAAGAGATGCACTGAAAGCACTGGGACCAACACCCTTCAGGAATGCCTACAGTACACCACAAGAGATGCACTGAAAGCACTGGGACCAACACCCTTCAGGAATGCCTACAGTACACCACAAGAGATGCACTGAAAGCACTGGGACCAACACCCTTCAGGAATGCCTACAGTACACCACAAGAGATGCACTGAAAGCACTGGGACCAACACCCTTCAGGAATGCCTACAGTACACCACAAGAGATGCACTGAAAGCACTGGGACCAACACCCTTCAGGAATGCCTACAGTACACCACAAGAGATGCACTGAAAGCACTGGGACCAACACCCTTCAGGAATGCCTACAGTACACCACAAGAGATGCATGCACAACACCCTTCAGGAATGCCACAGTACACCACAAGAGATGCACTGAAAGCACTGGGACCAACACCCTTCAGGAATGCCTACAGTACACCACAAGAGATGCACTGAAAGCACTGGGACCAACACCCTTCAGGAATGCCTACAGTACACCACAAGAGATGCACTGAAAGCACTGGGACCAACACCCTTCAGGAATGCCTACAGTACACCACAAGAGATGCACTGAAAGCACTGGGACCAACACCCTTCAGGAATGCCTACAGTACACCACAAGAGATGCACTGAAAGCACTGGGACCAACACCCTTCAGGAATGCCTACAGTACACCACAAGAGATGCACTGAAAGCACTGGGACCAACACCCTTCAGGAATGCCTACAGTACACCACAAGAGATGCACTGAAAGCACTGGGACCATCACCCTTCAGGAATGCCTACAGTACACCACAAGAGATGCACTGAAAGCACTGGGACCAACACCCTTCAGGAATGCCTACAGTACACCACAAGAGATGCACTGAAAGCACTGGGACCAACACCCTTCAGGAATGCCTACAGTACACCACAAGAGATGCACTGAAAGCACTGGGACCAACACCCTTCAGGAATGCCTACAGTACACCACAAGAGATGCACTGAAAGCACTGGGACCAACACCCTTCAGGAATGCCTACAGTACACCACAAGAGATGCACTGAAAGCACTGGGACCAACACCCTTCAGGAATGCCTACAGTACACCACAAGAGATGCACTGAAAGCACTGGGACCAACACCCTTCAGGAATGCCTACAGTACACCACAAGAGATGCACTGAAAGCACTGGGACCAACACCCTTCAGGAATGCCTACAGTACACCACAAGAGATGCACTGAAAGCACTGGGACCAACACCCTTCAGGAATGCCTACAGTACACCACAAGAGATGCACTGAAAGCACTGGGACCAACACCCTTCAGGAATGCCTACAGTACACCACAAGAGATGCACTGAAAGCACTGGGACCAACACCCTTCAGGAATGCCTACAGTACACCACAAGAGATGCACTGAAAGCACTGGGACCAACACCCTTCAGGAATGCCTACAGTACACCACAAGAGATGCACTGAAAGCACTGGGACCAACACCCTTCAGGAATGCCTACAGTACACCACAAGAGATGCACTGAAAGCACTGGGACCAACACCCTTCAGGAATGCCTACAGTACACCACAAGAGATGCACTGAAAGCACTGGGACCAACACCCTTCAGGAATGCCTACAGTACACCACAAGAGATGCACTGAAAGCACTGGGACCAACACCCTTCAGGAATGCCTACAGTACACCACAAGAGATGCACTGAAAGCACTGGGACCAACACCCTTCAGGAATGCCTACAGTACACCACAAGAGATGCACTGAAAGCACTGGGACCAACACCCTTCAGGAATGCCTACAGTACACCACAAGAGATGCACTGAAAGCACTGGGACCAACACCCTTCAGGAATGCCTACAGTACACCACAAGAGATGATGCACTGAAAGCACTGGGACCAACACCCTTCAGGAATGCCTACAGTACACCACAAGAGATGCACTGAAAGCACTGGGACCAACACCCTTCAGGAATGCCTACAGTACACCACAAGAGATGCACTGAAAGCACTGGGACCAACACCCTTCAGGAATGCCTACAGTACACCACAAGAGATGCACTGAAAGCACTGGGACCAACACCCTTCAGGAATGCCTACAGTACACCACAAGAGATGCACTGAAAGCACTGGGACCAACACCCTTCAGGAATGCCTACAGTACACCACAAGAGATGCACTGAAAGCACTGGGACCAACACCCTTCAGGAATGCCTACAGTACACCACAAGAGATGCACTGAAAGCACTGGGACCAATACCCTTCAGGAATGCCTACAGTACACCACAAGAGATGCACTGAAAGCACTGGGACCAATACCCTTCAGGAATGCCTACAGTACACCACAAGAGATGCACTGAAAGCACTGGGACCAACACCCTTCAGGAATGCCTACAGTACACCACAAGAGATGCACTGAAAGCACTGGGACCAACACCCTTCAGGAATGCCTACAGTACACCACAAGAGATGCACTGAAAGCACTGGGACCAACACCCTTCAGGAATGCCTACAGTACACCACACAAGATGATGCACTGACCAACACCCTTCACAAGAGATGCACTGAAAGCACTGGGACCAACACCCTTCAGGAATGCCTACAGTACACCACAAGAGATGCACTGAAAGCACTGGGACCAACACCCTTCAGGAATGCCTACAGTACACCACAAGAGATGCACTGAAAGCACTGGGACCAACACCCTTCAGGAATGCCTACAGTACACCACAAGAGATGCACTGAAAGCACTGGGACCATCACCCTTCAGGAATGCCTACAGTACACCACAAGAGATGCACTGAAAGCACTGGGACCAATACCCTTCAGGAATGCCTACAGTACACCACAAGAGATGCACTGAAAGCACTGGGACCAACACCCTTCAGGAATGCCTACAGTACACCACAAGAGATGCACTGAAAGCACTGGGACCAACACCCTTCAGGAATGCCTACAGTACACCACAAGAGATGCACTGAAAGCACTGGGACCATCACCCTTCAGGAATGCCTACAGTACACCACAAGAGATGCACTGAAAGCACTGGGACCATCACCCTTCAGGAATGCCTACAGTACACCACAAGAGATGCACTGAAAGCACTGGGACCATCACCCTTCAGGAATGCCTACAGTACACCACAAGAGATGCACTGAAAGCACTGGGACCAACACCCTTCAGGAATGCCTACAGTACACCACAAGAGATGCACTGAAAGCACTGGGACCATCACCCTTCAGGAATGCCTACAGTACACCACAAGAGATGCACTGAAAGCACTGGGACCAACACCCTTCAGGAATGCCTACAGTACACCACAAGAGATGCACTGAAAGCACTGGGACCATCACCCTTCAGGAATGCCTACAGTACACCACAAGAGATGCACTGAAAGCACTGGGACCAACACCCTTCAGGAAATACAGTACACCACAAGAGATGCACTGAAAGCACTGGGACCAACACCCTTCAGAATGCCTACAGTACACCACAAGAGATGCACTGAAAGCACTGGGACCAACACCCTTCAGGAATGCCTACAGTACACCACAAGAGATGCACTGAAAGCACTGGGACCATCACCCTTCAGGAATGCCTACAGTACACCACAAGAGATGCACTGAAAGCACTGGGACCAAGACCCTTCAGGAATGCCTACAGTACACCACAAGAGATGCACTGAAAGCACTGGGACCAAGACCCTTCAGGAATGCCTACAGTACACCACAAGAGATGCACTGAAAGCACTGGGACCAACACCCTTCAGGAATGCCTACAGTACACCACAAGAGATGCACTGAAAGCACTGGGACCAAGACCCTTCAGGAATGCCTACAGTACACCACAAGAGATGCACTGAAAGCACTGGGACCAACACCCTTCAGGAATGCCTACAGTACACCACAAGAGATGCACTGAAAGCACTGGGACCAACACCCTTCAGGAATGCCTACAGTACACCACAAGAGATGCACTGAAAGCACTGGGACCAACACCCTTCAGGAATGCCTACAGTACACCACAAGAGATGCACTGAAAGCACTGGGACCAAGACCCTTCAGGAATGCCTACAGTACACCACAAGAGATGCACTGAAAGCACTGGGACCAACACCCTTCAGGAATGCCTACAGTACACCACAAGAGATGCACTGAAAGCACTGGGACCAACACCCTTCAGGAATGCCTACAGTACACCACAAGAGATGCACTGAAAGCACTGGGACCAACACCCTTCAGGAATGCCTACAGTACACCACAAGAGATGCACTGAAAGCACTGGGACCAACACCCTTCAGGAATGCCTACAGTACACCACAAGAGATGCACTGAAAGCACTGGGACCAACACCCTTCAGGAATGCCTACAGTACACCACAAGAGATGCACTGAAAGCACTGGGACCAACACCCTTCAGGAATGCCTACAGTACACAAGAGATGCACTGAAAGCACTGGGACCATCACCCTTCAGGAATGCCTACAGTACACCACAAGAGATGCACTGAAAGCACTGGGACCAACACCCTTCAGGAATGCCTACAGTACACCACAAGAGATGCACTGAAAGCACTGGGACCAACACCCTTCAGGAATGCCTACAGTACACCACAAGAGATGCACTGAAAGCACTGGGACCAACACCCTTCAGGAATGCCTACAGTACACCACAAGAGATGCACTGAAAGCACTGGGACCATCACCCTTCAGGAATGCCTACAGTACACCACAAGAGATGCACTGAAAGCACTGGGACCAACACCCTTCAGGAATGCCTACAGTACACCACAAGAGATGCACTGAAAGCACTGGGACCAACACCCTTCAGGAATGCCTACAGTACACCACAAGAGATGCACTGAAAGCACTGGGACCAACACCCTTCAGGAATGCCTACAGTACACCACAAGAGATGCACTGAAAGCACTGGACCAACACCCTTCAGGAATGCCTACAGTACACCACAAGAGATGCACTGAAAGCACTGGGACCAACACCCTTCAGGAATGCCTACAGTACACCACAAGAGATGCACTGAAAGCACTGGGACCAACACCCTTCAGGAATGCCTACAGTACACCACAAGAGATGCACTGAAAGCACTGGGACCAACACCCTTCAGGAATGCCTACAGTACACCACAAGAGATGCACTGAAAGCACTGGGACCAACACCCTTCAGGAATGCCTACAGTACACCACAAGAGATGCACTGAAAGCACTGGGACCAACACCCTTCAGGAATGCCTACAGTACACCACACAAGATGCACTGAAAGCACTGGGACCAACACCCTTCAGGAATGCCTACAGTACACCACAAGAGATGCACTGAAAGCACTGGGACCAACACCCTTCAGGAATGCCTACAGTACACCACACGAGATGCACTGAAAGCACTGGGACCAACACCCTTCAGGAATGCCTACAGTACACCACAAGAGATGCACTGAAAGCACTGGGACCAACACCCTTCAGGAATGCCTACAGTACACCACAAGAGATGCACTGAAAGCACTGGGACCAACACCCTTCAGGAATGCCTACAGTACACCACAAGAGATGCACTGAAAGCACTGGGACCAACACCCTTCAGGAATGCCTACAGTACACCACAAGAGATGCACTGAAAGCACTGGGACCAACACCCTTCAGGAATGCCTACAGTACACCACAAGAGATGCACTGAAAGCACTGGGACCAACACCCTTCAGGAATGCCTACAGTACACCACAAGAGATGCACTGAAAGCACTGGGACCAACACCCTTCAGGAATGCCTACAGTACACCACAAGAGATGCACTGAAAGCACTGGACCAACACCCTTCAGGAATGCCTACAGTACACCACAAGAGATGCACTGAAAGCACTGGGACCAAGACCCTTCAGGAATGCCTACAGTACACCACACAAGAGATGCACTGAAAGCACTGGGACCAACACCCTTCAGGAATGCCTACAGTACACCACAAGAGATGCACTGAAAGCACTGGGACCAACACCCTTCAGGAATGCCTACAGTACACCACAAGAGATGCACTGAAAGCACTGTGACCAACACCCTTCAGGAATGCCTACAGTACACCACAAGAGATGCACTGAAAGCACTGGGACCAACACCCTTCAGGAATGCCTACAGTACACCACAAGAGATGCACTGAAAGCACTGGGACTTCAGGAAGACCTTCAGCACTGTGACCAACACCCTTCAGGAATGCCTACAGTACACCACAAGAGATGCACTGAAAGCACTGGGACCAACACCCTTCAGGAATGCCTACAGTACACCACAAGAGATGCACTGAAAGCACTGGGACCAACACCCTTCAGGAATGCCTACAGTACACCACAAGAGATGCACTGAAAGCACTGGGACCAACACCCTTCAGGAATGCCTACAGTACAAGACCCTTCAGGAATGCCTACAGTACACCACAAGAGATGCACTGAAAGCACTGTGACCATCACCCTTCAGGAATGCCTACAGTACACCACAAGAGATGCACTGAAAGCACTGGGACCAACACCCTTCAGGAATGCCTACAGTACACCACAAGAGATGCACTGAAAGCACTGGGACCAACACCCTTCAGGAATGCCTACAGTACACCACAAGAGATGCACTGAAAGCACTGGGACCAACACCCTTCAGGAATGCCTACAGTACACCACAAGAGATGCACTGAAAGCACTGGGACCAACACCCTTCAGGAATGCCTACAGTACACCACAAGAGATGCACTGAAAGCACTGGGACCATCACCCTTCAGGAATGCCTACAGTACACCACAAGAGATGCACTGAAAGCACTGGGACCAACACCCTTCAGGAATGCCTACAGTACACCACAAGAGATGCACTGAAAGCACTGGGACCAACACCCTTCAGGAATGCCTACAGTACACCACAAGAGATGCACTGAAAGCACTGGGACCAACACCCTTCAGGAATGCCTACAGTACACCACAAGAGATGCACTGAAAGCACTGGGACCAACACCCTTCAGGAATGCCTACAGTACACCACAAGAGATGCACTGAAAGCACTGGGACCAACACCCTTCAGGAATGCCTACAGTACACCACAAGAGATGCACTGAAAGCACTGGGACCAACACCCTTCAGGAATGCCTACAGTACACCACAAGAGATGCACTGAAAGCACTGGGACCAACACCCTTCAGGAATGCCTACAGTACACCACAAGAGATGCACTGAAAGCACTGGGACCATCACCCTTCAGGAATGCCTACAGTACACCACAAGAGATGCACTGAAAGCACTGGGACCAACACCCTTCAGGAATGCCTACAGTACACCACAAGAGATGCACTGAAAGCACTGGGACCAAGACCCTTCAGGAATGCCTACAGTACACCACAAGAGATGCACTGAAAGCACTGGGACCAACACCCTTCAGGAATGCCTACAGTACACCACAAGAGATGCACTGAAAGCACTGGGACCAACACCCTTCAGGAATGCCTACAGTACACCACAAGAGATGCACTGAAAGCACTGGGACCAAGACCCTTCAGGAATGCCTACAGTACACCACAAGAGATGCACTGAAAGCACTGGGACCAAGACCCTTCAGGAATGCCTACAGTACACCACAAGAGATGCACTGAAAGCACTGGGACCAACACCCTTCAGGAATGCCTACAGTACACCACAAGAGATGCAGAAAGCATGACCAACACCCTTCAGGAATGCCTACAGTACACCACAAGAGATGCACTGAAAGCACTGGGACCAACACCCTTCAGGAATGCCTACAGTACACCACAAGAGATGCACTGAAAGCACTGGGACAAACACCCTTCAGGAATGCCTACAGTACACCACAAGAGATGCACTGAAAGCACTGGGACCAACACCCTTCAGGAATGCCTACAGTACACCACAAGAGATGCACTGAAAGCACTGGGACCAACACCCTTCAGGAATGCCTACAGTACACCACAAGAGATGCACTGAAAGCACTGGGACCAAGACCCTTCAGGAATGCCTACAGTACACCACAAGAGATGCACTGAAAGCACTGGGACCAACACCCTTCAGGAATGCCTACAGTACACCACAAGAGATGCACTGAAAGCACTGGGACCAACACCCTTCAGGAATGCCTACAGTACACCACAAGAGATGCACTGAAAGCACTGGGACCAACACCCTTCAGGAATGCCTACAGTACACCACAAGAGATGCACTGAAAGCACTGGGACCAACACCCTTCAGGAATGCCTACAGTACACCACAAGAGATGCACTGAAAGCACTGGGACCAAGACCCTTCAGGAATGCCTACAGTACACCACAAGAGATGCACTGAAAGCACTGGGACCAACACCCTTCAGGAATGCCTACAGTACACCACAAGAGATGCACTGAAAGCACTGGGACCAACACCCTTCAGGAATGCCTACAGTACACCACAAGAGATGCACTGAAAGCACTGGGACCAACACCCTTCAGGAATGCCTACAGTACACCACAAGAGATGCACTGAAAGCACTGGGACCAACACCCTTCAGGAATGCCTACAGTACACCACAAGAGATGCACTGAAAGCACTGGGACCAACACCCTTCAGGAATGCCTACAGTACACCACAAGAGATGCACTGAAAGCACTGGGACCAACACCCTTCAGGAATGCCTACAGTACACCACAAGAGATGCACTGAAAGCACTGGGACCAACACCCTTCAGGAATGCCTACAGTACACCACAAGAGATGCACTGAAAGCACTGGGACCAACACCCTTCAGGAATGCCTACAGTACACCACAAGAGATGCACTGAAAGCACTGTGACCAACACCCTTCAGGAAATGCCTACACACACCACAAGAGATGCACTGAAAGCACTGGGACCATCACCCTTCAGGAATGCCTACAGTACACCACAAGAGATGCACTGAAAGCACTGGGACCATCACCCTTCAGGAATGCCTACAGTACACCACAAGAGATGCACTGAAAGCACTGGGACCAACACCCTTCAGGAATGCCTACAGTACACCACAAGAGATGCACTGAAAGCACTGGGACCATCACCCTTCAGGAATGCCTACAGTACACCACAAGAGATGCACTGAAAGCACTGGGTGACCAATCACCCTTCAGGAATGCCTACAGTACACCACAAGAGATGCACTGAAAGCACTGGGACCAATCACCCTTCAGGAATGCCTACAGTACACCACAAGAGATGCACTGAAAGCACTGGGACCATCACCCTTCAGGAATGCCTACAGTACACCACAAGAGATGCACTGAAAGCACTGGGACCATCACCCTTCAGGAATGCCTACAGTACACCACAAGAGATGCACTGAAAGCACTGGGACCAACACCCTTCAGGAATGCCTACAGTACACCACAAGAGATGCACTGAAAGCACTGGGACCATCACCCTTCAGGAATGCCTACAGTACACCACAAGAGATGCACTGAAAGCACTGGGACCATCACCCTTCAGGAATGCCTACAGTACACCACAAGAGATGCACTGAAAGCACTGTGACCAACACCCTTCAGGAATGCCTACAGTACACCACAAGAGATGCACTGAAAGCACTGGGACCAACACCCTTCAGGAATGCCTACAGTACACCACAAGAGATGCACTGAAAGCACTGGGACCATCACCCTTCAGGAATGCCTACAGTACACCACAAGAGATGCACTGAAAGCACTGGGACCAACACCCTTCAGGAATGCCTACAGTACACCACAAGAGATGCACTGAAAGCACTGTGACCATCACCCTTCAGGAATGCCTACAGTACACCACAAGAGATGCACTGAAAGCACTGGGACCAACACCCTTCAGGAATGCCTACAGTACACCACAAGAGATGCACTGAAAGCACTGGGACCATCACCCTTCAGGAATGCCTACAGTACACCACAAGAGATGCACTGAAAGCACTGGGACCAAGACCCTTCAGGAATGCCTACAGTACACCACAAGAGATGCACTGAAAGCACTGGGACCATCACCCTTCAGGAATGCCTACAGTACACCACAAGAGATGCACTGAAAGCACTGGGACAATCACCCTTCAGGAATGCCTACAGTACACCACAAGAGATGCACTGAAAGCACTGGGACCATCACCCTTCAGGAATGCCTACAGTACACCACAAGAGATGCACTGAAAGCACTGGGACCAAGACCCTTCAGGAATGCCTACAGTACACCACAAGAGATGCACTGAAAGCACTGGGACCAAGACCCTTCAGGAATGCCTACAGTACACCACAAGAGATGCAATGAAAGCACTGGGACCATCACCCTTCAGGAATGCCTACAGTACACCACAAGAGATGCAATGAAAGCACTGTGACCATCACCCTTCAGGAATGCCTACAGTACACCACAAGAGA
>NC_089764.1:32381614-32489325 GCF_040412425.1 Macrobrachium rosenbergii | reverse complement strand
TCTTGTGGTGTACTGTAGTAGGCATTCCTGAAGGGTGTTGGTCCCAGTGCTTTCAGTGCATCTCTTGTGGTGTACTGTAGGCATTCCTGAAGGGTGTTGGTCCCAGTGCTTTCAGTGCATCTCTTGTGGTGTACTGTAGGTATTCCCTGAAGGGTGATGGTCATTCCAGTGCTTTCAGTGCATCTCTTGTGGTGTACTGTAGGCATTCCTGAAGGGTGTTGGTCCCAGTGCTTTCAGTGCATCTCTTGTGGTGTACTGTAGGCATTCCTGAAGGGTGTTGGTCCCAGTGCTTTCAGTGCATCTCTTGTGGTGTACTGTAGGCATTCCTGAAGGGTGATGGTCCCAGTGCTTTCAGTGCATCTCTTGTGGTGTACTGTAGGCATTCCTGAAGGGTGATGGTCCCAGTGCTTTCAGTGCATCTCTTGTGGTGTACTGTAGGCATTCCTGAAGGGTGATGGTCCCAGTGCTTTCAGTGCATCTCTTGTGGTGTACTGTAGGCATTCCTGAAGGGTCTTGGTCCCAGTGCTTTCAGTGCATCTCTTGTGGTGTACTGTAGGCATTCCTGAAGGGTGATGGTCCCAGTGCTTTCAGTGCATCTCTTGTGGTGTACTGTAGGCATTCCTGAAGGGTGATGGTCCCAGTGCTTTCAGTGCATCTCTTGTGGTGTACTGTAGGCATTCCTGAAGGGTGATGGTCCCAGTGCTTTCAGTGCATCTCTTGTGGTGTACTGTAGGCATTCCTGAAGGGTGATGGTCCCAGTGCTTTCAGTGCATCTCTTGTGGTGTACTGTAGGCATTCCTGAAGGGTGTTGGTCCCAGTGCTTTCAGTGCATCTCTTGTGGTGTACTGTAGGCATTCCTGAAGGGTGATGGTCCCAGTGCTTTGCATCTCTTGCATCTCTTGTGTGTTGTGTACTGTAGGCATTCCATTCCTGAAGGGTGATGGTCCCAGTGCTTTCAGTGCATCTCTTGTGGTGTACTGTAGGCATTCCTGAAGGGTGTTGGTCCCAGTGCTTTCAGTGCATCTCTTGTGGTGTACTGTAGGCATTCCTGAAGGGTGATGGTCCCAGTGCTTTCAGTGCATCTCTTGTGGTGTACTGTAGGCATTCCTGAAGGGTGTTGGTCCCAGTGCTTTCAGTGCAGTGCTTTCAGTGCATCTCTTGTGGTGTACTGTAGGCATTCCTGAAGGGTGTTGGTCCCAGTGCTTTCAGTGCATCTCTTGTGGTGTACTGTAGGCATTCCTGAAGGGTGTTGGTCCCAGTGCTTTCAGTGCATCTCTTGTGGTGTACTGTAGGCATTCCTGAAGGGTGATGGTCCCAGTGCTTTCAGTGCATCTCTTGTGGTGTACTGTAGGCATTCCTGAAGGGTGATGGTCCCAGTGCTTTCAGTGCATCTCTTGTGGTGTACTGTAGGCATTCCTGAAGGGTGATTGTCCCAGTGCTTTCAGTGCATCTCTTGTGGTGTACTGTAGGCATTCCTGAAGGGTGATGGTCCCAGTGCTTTCAGTGCATCTCTTGTGGTGTACTGTAGGCATTCCTGAAGGGTGTTGGTCCCAGTGCTTTCAGTGCATCTCTTGTGGTGTACTGTAGGCATTCCTGAAGGGTATTGGTCCCAGTGCTTTCAGTGCATCTCTTGTGGTGTACTGTAGGCATTCCTGAAGGGTGTTGGTCCCAGTGCTTTCAGTGCATCTCTTGTGGTGTACTGTAGGCATTCCTGAAGGGTGTTGGTCCCAGTGCTTTCAGTGCATCTCTTGTGGTGTGTACTGTAGGCATTCCTGAAGGGTGATGGTCCCAGTGCTTTCAGTGCATCTCTTGTGGTGTACTGTAGGCATTCCTGAAGGGTGATGGTCCCAGTGCTTTCAGTGCATCTCTTGTGGTGTACTGTAGGCATTCCTGAAGGGTGATGGTCCCAGTGCTTTCAGTGCATCTCTTGTGGTGTACTGTAGGCATTCCTGAAGGGTGGTGTACTGTAGGCATTCCTGAAGGGTGATGGTCCCAGTGCTTTCAGTGCATCTCTTGTGGTGTACTGTAGGCATTCCTGAAGGGTGTTGGTCCCAGTGCTTTCAGTGCATCTCTTGTGGTGTACTGTAGGCATTCCTGAAGGGTGATGGTCCCAGTGCTTTCAGTGCATCTCTTGTGGTGTACTGTAGGCATTCCTGAAGGGTGATGGTCCCAGTGCTTTCAGTGCATCTCTTGTGGTGTACTGTAGGCATTCCTGAAGGGTGATGGTCCCAGTGCTTTCAGTGCATCTCTTGTGGTGTACTGTAGGCATTCCTGAAGGGTGTTGGTCCCAGTGCTTTCAGTGCATCTCTTGTGGTGTACTGTAGGCATTCCTGAAGGGTGATGGTCCCAGTGCTTTCAGTGCATCTCTTGTGGTGTACTGTAGGCATTCCTGAAGGGTGGTGTACTGTAGGCATTCCTGAAGGGTGTTGGTCCCAGTGCTTTCAGTGCATCTCTTGTGGTGTACTGTAGGCATTCCTGAAGGGTGATGGTCCCAGTGCTTTCAGTGCATCTCTTGTGGTGTACTGTAGGCATTCCTGAAGGGTGATGGTCCCAGTGCTTTCAGTGCATCTCTTGTGGTGTACTGTAGGCATTCCTGAAGGGTGTTGGTCCCAGTGCTTTCAGTGCATCTCTTGTGGTGTACTGTAGGCATTCCTGAAGGGTGATGGTCCCAGTGCTTTCAGTGCATCTCTTGTGGTGTACTGTACTGTAGGCATTCCTGAAGGGGTGATGGTCCCAGTGCTTTCAGTGCATCTCTTGTGGTGTACTGTAGGCATTCCTGAAGGGTGTTGGTCCCAGTGCTTTCAGTGCATCTCTTGTGGTGTACTGTAGGCATTCCTGAAGGGTCTTGGTCCCAGTGCTTTCAGTGCATCTCTTGTGGTGTACTGTAGGCATTCCTGAAGGGTGTTGGTCCCAGTGCTTTCAGTGCATCTCTTGTGGTGTACTGTAGGCATTCCTGAAGGGTGTTGGTCCCAGTGCTTTCAGTGCATCTCTTGTGGTGTACTGTAGGCATTCCTGAAGGGTGATGGTCCCAGTGCTTTCAGTGCATCTCTTGTGGTGTACTGTAGGCATTCCTGAAGGGTGATGGTCCCAGTGCTTTCAGTGCATCTCTTGTGGTGTGTACTGTAGGCATTCCTGAAGGGTGATGGTCCCAGTGCTTTCAGTGCATCTCTTGTGGTGTACTGTAGGCATTCCTGAAGGGTGATGGTCCCAGTGCTTTCAGTGCATCTCTTGTGGTGTACTGTAGGCATTCCTGAAGGGTGATGGTCCCAGTGCTTTCAGTGCATCTCTTGTGGTGTACTGTAGGCATTCCTGAAGGGTGATGGTCCCAGTGCTTTCAGTGCATCTCTTGTGGTGTACTGTAGGCATTCCTGAAGGGTGATGGTCCCAGTGCTTTCAGTGCATCTCTTGTGGTGTACTGTAGGCATTCCTGAAGGGTGATGGTCCCAGTGCTTTCAGTGCATCTCTTGTGGTGTACTGTAGGCATTCCTGAAGGGTGATGGTCCCAGTGCTTTCAGTGCATCTCTTGTGGTGTACTGTAGGCATTCCTGAAGGGTGATGGTCCCAGTGCTTTCAGTGCATCTCTTGTGGTGTACTGTAGGCATTCCTGAAGGGTGTTGGTCCATTGCAGTGCTTTCAGTGCATCTCTTGTGGTGTACTGTAGGCATTCCTGAAGGGTCTCTTGGTCCTGTAGGCATTCCTGAAGGGTATGGTCCCAGTGCTTTCAGTGCACCTCTTGTGGTGTACTGTAGGCATTCCTGAAGGGTGTTGGTCCCAGTGCTTTCAGTGCATCTCTTGTGGTGTACTGTAGGCATTCCTGAAGGGTGATGGTCCCAGTGCTTTCAGTGCATCTCTTGTGGTGTACTGTAGGCATTCCTGAAGGGTGATGGTCCCAGTGCTTTCAGTGCATCTCTTGTGGTGTACTGTAGGCATTCCTGAAGGGTGATGGTCCCAGTGCTTTCAGTGCATCTCTTGTGGTGTACTGTAGGCATTCCTGAAGGGTGATGGTCCCAGTGCTTTCAGTGCATCTCTTGTGGTGTACTGTAGGCATTCCTGAAGGGTGATGGTCCCAGTGCTTTCAGTGCATCTTGTGTGGTGTACTGTAGGCATTCCTGAAGGGTGATGGTCCCAGTGCTTTCAGTGCATCTCTTGTGGTGTACTGTAGGCATTCCTGAAGGGTGTTGGTCCCAGTGCTTTCAGTGCATCTCTTGTGGTGTACTGTAGGCATTCCTGAAGGGTGATGGTCCCAGTGCTTTCAGTGCATCTCTTGTGGTGTACTGTAGGCATTCCTGAAGGGTGGTGTACTGTAGGCATTCCTGAAGGGTGATGGTCCCAGTGCTTTCAGTGCATCTCTTGTGGTGTACTGTAGGCATTCCTGAAGGGTGATGGTCCCAGTGCTTTCAGTGCATCTCTTGTGGTGTACTGTAGGCATTCCTGAAGGGTGATGGTCCCAGTGCTTTCAGTGCATCTCTTGTGGTGTGTACTGTAGGCATTCCTGAAGGGTGATGGTCCCAGTGCTTTCAGTGCATCTCTTGTGGTGTACTGTAGGCATTCCTGAAGGGTGATGGTCCCAGTGCTTTCAGTGCATCTCTTGTGGTGTACTGTAGGCATTCCTGAAGGGTGATGGTCCCAGTGCTTTCAGTGCATCTCTTGTGGTGTACTGTAGGCATTCCTGAAGGGTGTTGGTCCCAGTGTCTTTCAGTGCTTTCAGTGCATCTCTTGTGTGGTGTACTGTAGGCATTCCTGAAGGGTGATGGTCCCAGTGCTTTCAGTGCATCTCTTGTGGTGTACTGTAGGCATTCCTGAAGGGTGTTGGTCCCAGTGCTTTCAGTGCATCTCTTGTGGTGTACTGTAGGCATTCCTGAAGGGTGTTGGTCCCAGTGCTTTCAGTGCATCTCTTGTGTGTGTACTGTAGGCATTCCTGAAGGGTGTTGGTCCCAGTGCTTTCAGTGCATCTCTTGTGGTGTACTGTAGGCATTCCTGAAGGGTGATGGTCCCAGTGCTTTCAGTGCATCTCTTGTGGTGTACTGTAGGCATTCCTGAAGGGTGTTGGTCCCAGTGCTTTCAGTGCATCTCTTGTGGTGTACTGTAGGCATTCCTGAAGGGTGATGGTCACAGTGCTTTCAGTGCATCTCTTGTGGTGTACTGTAGGCATTCCTGAAGGGTGATGGTCCCAGTGCTTTCAGTGCATCTCTTGTGGTGTCCTGTAGGCATTCCTGAAGGGTCTTGGTCACAATGCTTTCAGTGCATCTCTTGTGGTGTCCTGTAGGCATTCCTGAAGGGTGATGGTCCCAGTGCTTTCAGTGCATCTCTTGTGGTGTACTGTAGGCATTCCTGAAGGGTGATGGTCCCAGTGCTTTCAGTGCATCTCTTGTGGTGTACTGTAGGCATTCCTGAAGGGTGATGGTCCCAGTGCTTTCAGTGCATCTCTTGTGGTGTACTGTAGGCATTCCTGAAGGGTGTTTGGTCCCAGTGCTTTCAGTGCATCTCTTGTGGTGTACTGTAGGCATTCCTGAAGGGTAATGGTCCCAGTGCTTTCAGTGCATCTCTTGTGGTGTACTGTAGGCATTCCTGAAGGGTGTTGGTCCCAGTGCTTTCAGTGCATCTCTTGTGGTGTGTACTGTAGGCATTCCTGAAGGGTGTTGGTCCCAGTGCTTTCAGTGCATCTCTTGTGGTGTACTGTAGGCATTCCTGAAGGGTGATGGTCCCAGTGCTTTCAGTGCATCTCTTGTGGTGTACTGTAGGCATTCCTGAAGGGTGATTGGTCCCAGTGCTTTCAGTGCATCTCTTGTGGTGTGTACTGTAGGCATTCCTGAAGGTGTCTGGTCCCAGTGCTTTCAGTGCATCTCTTGTGGTGTACTGTAGGCATTCCTGAAGGGTGATGGTCCCAGTGCTTTCAGTGCATCTCTTGTGGTGTACTGTAGGCATTCCTGAAGGGTGTTGGTCCCAGTGCTTTCAGTGCATCTCTTGTGGTGTGTACTGTAGGCATTCCTGAAGGGTGATGGTCCCAGTGCTTTCAGTGCATCTCTTGTGGTGTACTGTAGGCATTCCTGAAGGGTGTTGGTCCCAGTGCTTTCATTGCATCTCTTGTGGTGTACTGTAGGCATTCCTGAAGGGTGTTGGTCCCAGTGCTTTCAGTGCATCTCTTGTGGTGTACTGTAGGCATTCCTGAAGGGTGATGGTCCCAGTGCTTTCAGTGCATCTCTTGTGGTGTACTGTAGGCATTCCTGAAGGGTGTGTGCTTGGTCCCAGTGCTTTCAGTGCATCTCTTGTGGTGTACTGTAGGCATTCCTGAAGGGTGATGGTCCCAGTGCTTTCAGTGCATCTCTTGTGGTGTACTGTAGGCATTCCTGAAGGGTGTTGGTCCCAGTGCTTTCAGTGCATCTCTTGTGGTGTACTGTAGGCATTCCTGAAGGGTATTGGTCCCAGTGCTTTCAGTGCATCTCTTGTGGTGTCCTGTAGGCATTCCTGAAGGGTGATGGTCCCAGTGCTTTCAGTGCATCTCTTGTGGTGTACTGTAGGCATTCCTGAAGGGTGATGGTCCCAGTGCTTTCAGTGCATCTCTTGTGGTGTACTGTAGGCATTCCTGAAGGGTGATGGTCCCAGTGCTTTCAGTGCATCTCTTGTGGTGTACTGTAGGCATTCCTGAAGGGTGTTGGTCCCAGTGCTTTCAGTGCATCTCTTGTGGTGTACTGTAGGCATTCCTGAAGGGTGTTGGTCCCAGTGCTTTCAGTGTGCATCTCTTGTGGTGTACTGTAGGCATTCCTGAAGGGTGTTGGTCCCAGTGCTTTCAGTGCATCTCTTGTGGTGTACTGTAGGCATTCCTGAAGGGTGATGGTCCCAGTGCTTTCAGTGCATCTCTTGTGGTGTACTGTAGGCATTCCTGAAGGGTGTTGGTCCCAGTGCTTTCATTGCATCTCTTGTGGTGTACTGTAGGCATTCCTGAAGGGTGATGGTCCCAGTGCTTTCATTGCATCTCTTGTGGTGTACTGTAGGCATTCCTGAAGGGTGATGGTCCCAGTGCTTTCATTGCATCTCTTGTGGTGTACTGTAGGCATTCCTGAAGGGTGTGGTCACAGTGCTTTCATTGCATCTCTTGTGGTGTACTGTAGGCATTCCTGAAGGGTGATGGTCCCAGTGCTTTCAGTGCATCTCTTGTGGTGTACTGTAGGCATTCCTGAAGGGTGATGGTCCCAGTGCTTTCAGTGCATCTCTTGTGGTGTACTGTAGGCATTCCTGAAGGGTGATGGTCAGTGCTTTCAGTGCATCTCTTGTGGTGTACTGTAGGCATTCCTGAAGGGTGTTGGTCCCAGTGCTTTCAGTGCATCTCTTGTGGTGTACTGTAGGCATTCCTGAAGGGTGTTGGTCCCAGTGCTTTCAGTGCATCTCTTGTGGTGTGCTGTAGGCATTCCTGAAGGGTGATGGTCCCAGTGCTTTCAGTGCATCTCTTGTGGTGTACTGTAGGCATTCCTGAAGGGTGATGGTCCCAGTGCTTTCAGTGCATCTCTTGTGGTGTGCTGTAGGCATTCCTGAAGGGTGATGGTCCCAGTGCTTTCAGTGCATCTCTTGTGGTGTACTGTAGGCATTCCTGAAGGGTCTTGGTCCCAGTGCTTTCAGTGCATCTCTTGTGGTGTACTGTAGGCATTCCTGAAGGGGTGTCTTGGTCCCAGTGCTTTCAGTGCATCTCTTGTGGTGTACTGTAGGCATTCCTGAAGGGTGGTGGTCCTGTGCTGAAGGGTTTCAGTTTCAGTGCATCTCTTGTGGTGTACTGTAGGCATTCCTGAAGGGTGTGGTCCCAGTGCTTTCAGTGCATCTCTTGTGGTGTACTGTAGGCATTCCTGAAGGGTGTTGGTCCCAGTGCTTTCAGTGCATCTCTTGTGGTGTACTGTAGGCATTCCTGAAGGGTGGTTGGTCCCAGTGCTTTCAGTGCATCTCTTGTGGTGTACTGTAGGCATTCCTGAAGGGTGTTGTGTCCCAGTGGCATTACTGCATCTCTTGTGGTGTACTGTAGGCATTCCTGAAGGGTGGTGGTCTGTAGTGCATTTCAGTGCATCTCTTGTGGTGTACTGTAGGCATTCCTGAAGGGTGGTGGTCCCATTGCTTTCTGTGCATCTCTTGTGGTGTACTGTAGGCATTCCTGAAGGGTGGTCCCAGTGCTGTAGGCATTGCATCTCTTGTGGTGTACTGTAGGCATTCCTGAAGGGTGGTGTCCCAGTGCTTTCAGTGCATTACTTGTGTGTGTACTGTAGGCATTCCTGAAGGGTGGTGTACTGTAGGCATTCAAGGTGCATCTCTTGTGGTGTACTGTAGGCATTCCTGAAGGGTGTACTGTCATTACTAAAGTGGTGCTTTCAGTGCATCTCTTGTGGTGTACTGTAGGCATTCCTGAAGGGTGGTGGTCTGTGCTTTCATTGCATCTCTTGGTGTACTGTAGGCATTCCTGAAGGGTGGTGTACTGCTTTCAGGCATTACTTGTGTTGGGTGGTGTACTGTGTAGGCATTCCTGAAGGGTGGTGTACTGTGGCATTACATCTCTTGGTGTGTACTGTAGGCATTCCTGAAGGGTGGTGGTCCTGTGCATTCAGTGCATCTCTTGGTGTATTACTAAAGGGTGGCACTGTAGGCATTCCTGAAGGGCTTTGTAGGTGGTGTACTGTAGGCATTCCTGAAGGGTGGTGTACTGTGGCATTCAGTGCATCTCTTGTGGTGTACTGTAGGCATTCCTGAAGGGTGGGTCCCAGTGCTTTCAGTGCATCTCTTGTGGTGGTGTACTGTAGGCATTCCTGAAGGGTGGTTGGTCCCAGTGCATTCAGTGCATCTCTTGTGGTGTACTGTAGGCATTCCTGAAGGGTGGTGGTCCTGTGGCATTCAGTGCATCTCTTGTGGTGTACTGTAGGCATTCCTGAAGGGTGGTGTATTACAGTGAAGGGTTCAGTGTATCTCTTGTGTACTGTACTGTAGGCATTCCTGAAGGGTGGTGTACTGTAGGCATTCAGTGCACTGTTGGCTGTATTTCCTGAAGGGTGGTGTCCCAGTGCTTTCAGGCATTCTTGGGTGGTGTACTGTAGGCATTCCTGAAGGGTGGTGTACTGTGGCATTACTGTGCTTTCAGTGCATTACTGAAGGTGGTGTACTGTAGGCATTCCTGAAGGGTGGTGTACTGTAGGCATTCCTGAAGGGTGGTGTACTGTAGGCATTCCTGAAGGGTGGTGTACTGTAGGCATTCCTGAAGGGTGGTGTACTGTAGGCATTCCTGAAGGGTGGTGTACTGTAGGCATTCCTGAAGGGTGTGTACTGTAGGCATTCCTGAAGGGTGGTGTACTGTACTGCTTTCAGGCATTCTTGAAGGTGGTGTACTGTAGGCATTCCTGAAGGGTGTTGGTCCCAGTGCTTTCAGTGCATCTCTTGTGGTGTACTGTAGGCATTCCTGAAGGGTGATGGTCCCAGTGCTGTCAGGCATTACTCTTGGGTGGTGTACTGTAGGCATTCCTGAAGGGTGGTGGTACTGTAGGCATTCAGTGAAGGGTGGTGTACTGTAGGCATTCCTGAAGGGTGTGGTGTACTGTGGCATTTCTGAAGTGCATCTCTTGTGGTGTACTGTAGGCATTCCTGAAGGGTGTTGGTCATTACTAAAGGGCTTTCAGTGCATCTCTTGTGGTGTACTGTAGGCATTCCTGAAGGGTGTTGGTCCCAGTGTTTCAGTGCATCTCTTGTGGGGTGGTGTACTGTAGGCATTCCTGAAGGGTGGTGGTCCCAGTGCTTTCAGTGCATCTCTTGTGGTGTGTACTGTAGGCATTCCTGAAGGGTGTTGGTCCCAGTGCTTTCATTGCATCTCTTGTGGTGTACTGTAGGCATTCCTGAAGGGTGATGGTCCCAGTGCTTTCAGTGCATCTCTTGTGGTGTACTGTAGGCATTCCTGAAGGGTGGTGTACTGTAGGCATTCCTGAAGGGTGGTGTACTGTTTCAAGTGCATTCCTTGGGGTGTACTGTAGGCATTCCTGAAGGGTGTTGTCCTGTAGGCATTTCTAAAGGTGCATCTCTTGGCATTACTGTGCATCTCTTGTGGTGTACTGTAGGCATTCCTGAAGGGTGGTGGTCCCACTGCTTTCAGGCATTACTAAAGGGTGGTGTACTGTAGGCATTCCTGAAGGGTGATGGTCACAGTGCTTTCAGTGCATTACTTGTGGTGTGTACTGTAGGCATTCCTGAAAGGGGTGTACTGTGGTTACTAGTGGTGTACTGTTCATTCATCTCTTGTGGTGTACTGTAGGCATTTCTAAAGGGTGGTGTACTGTCGGCATTTCTAAAGGGTGGTGTACTGTCGGCATTTCTAAAGGGTGGTGTACTGTTCCTGAGGCATTCCTGAAGGGTGTGTACTGTCATTCCTGAAGTGTGATGTCCTGTAGTGCATTACTCTTGGTGTGGTGTACTGTAGGCATTCCTGAAGGGTGGTGGTCCTGTAGTGCATTTCTAAAGTGCATCTCTTGTGGTGTACTGTAGGCATTCCTGAAGGGCATTCATTCCTGAAGGGTGGTGTACCCAGTGCATTACTAAAGGGTGGTGTACTGTAGGCATTACTAAAGGGTGGTGTACTGTAGGCATTCCTGAAGGGTGTTGGTTACAGTACTGTTAGTGCATCTCTTGTGGTGTACTGTAGGCATTACTAAAGGGTGGTGTACTGTAGGCATTCCTGAAGGGTGGTGTCCCTGTGCTTTCAGTTATCTCTTGGGTGGTGTACTGTAGGCATTCCTGAAGGGTGGTGTCCCAGTGTTTCAGTGCATTCTTGTGTGTGTACTGTAGGCATTCCTGAAGGGTGGTGTCCTGTGGCATTTCTAAAGTGCATCTCTACTGTAGGCATTACTGTGGTGTACTGTGGTTACTGTGGTGTACTGTAGGCATTCCTGAAGGGTGGTGTACTGTAGGCATTACTGAAGGGTGTACTGTGGCATTCTTGGTACTGTATCTTACTTGTGGTGTACTGTAGGCATTCCTGAAGGGTGGTGGTCCCAGTGCTGTCAGTGCATTCTTGTGGTGGTGTACTGTAGGCATTCCTGAAGGGTGGTGTACTGTCAGTGCTTTCAGTGCATCTCTTGTGGTGTACTGTAGGCATTCTGAAGGGTGGTGGTCCCAGTGCTGTCAGGCATTCTTGGGTGGTGTACTGTAGGCATTCTGAAGGGTGGTGGTCCCACTGTAGGCATTACTAAAGGGTGGTGTACTGTAGGCATTCTGAAGGGTGTGTGTGTAGGCATTCTGGTGTACTGTGGCATTACTGTGGTGTACTGTGGCATTCCTGGGTAGGCATTATTCTGCAAGGGTGGTGTACTGTAGGCATTCCTGAAGGGTGGTGTACTGTAGGCATTACTGAAGGTGTGTACTGTAGGCATTCCTGAAGGGTGGTGTACTGTAGGCATTACTGAAGGGTGGTGTACTGTAGGCATTACTGAAGGGTGGTGTACTGTAGGCATTACTGAAGGGTGGTGTACTGTAGGCATTACTTGGTGGTGTACTGTAGGCATTACTGAAGGGTGTGTGTACTGTGCTTTCATTGCATCTCTTGTGGTGTACTGTAGGCATTACTGAAGGGTGGTGTACTGGTGCATTACTAAAGGGTGGTGTACTGTAGGCATTACTAAAGGGTGGTGTACTGTAGGCATTCCTGAAGGGTGGTGTACTGTAGGCATTACTGAAGGGTGGTGTACTGTAGGCATTACTGAAGGGTGGTGTACTGTAGGCATTACTAAAGGGTGGTGTACTGTAGGCATTACTGAAGGGTGGTGTACTGTAGGCATTACTAAAGGGTGGTGTACTGTAGGCATTACTAAAGGGTGGTGTACTGTGCTTTCAGCATTACTGAAGGGTGGTGTGTACTGTAGGCATTACTGAAGGGTGGTGTACTGTAGGCATTACTGAAGGGTGTGTACTGTAGGCATTCCTGAAGGGTGGTGTACTGTAGGCATTACTGAAGGGTGGTGTACTGTAGGCATTCCTAAAGGGTGGTGTACTGTAGGCATTCCTAAAGGGTGGTGTACTGTAGGCATTACTGAAGGGTGGTGTACTGTAGGCATTACTAAAGGGTGGTGTACTGTAGGCATTACTAAAGGGTGGTGTACTGTAGGCATTACTAAAGGGTGGTGTACTGTAGGCATTACTAAAGGGTGGTGTACTGTAGGCATTACTAAAGGGTGGTGTACTGTAGGCATTACTAAAGGGTGGTGTACTGTAGGCATTACTGAAGGGTGGTGTACTGTAGGCATTACTAAAGGGTGGTGTACTGTAGGCATTACTAAGGGTGGTGTACTGTAGGCATTACTAAAGGGTGGTGTACTGTAGGCATTACTAAAGGGTGGTGTACTGTAGGCATTACTAAAGGGTGGTGTACTGTAGGCATTACTAAAGGGTGGTGTACTGTAGGCATTACTAAATTGTGGTGTACTGTAGGCATTACTAAAGGGTGGTGTACTGTAGGCATTACTAAAGGGTGGTGTACTGTAGGCATTACTAAATTGTGGTGTACTGTAGGCATTACTAAATTGTGGTGTACTGTAGGCATTACTAAATTGTGGTGTACTGTAGGCATTACTAAATTGTGGTGTACTGTAGGCATTACTAAAGGGTGGTGTACTGTAGGCATTACTAAATGGTGGTGTACTGTAGGCATTACATCTCGTGGTGGTGTACTGTAGGCATTACTGAAGGGTGGTGTACTGTGGTTACATTAAGGGTTGTACTGTAGGCATTAGGGTGGTGTACTGTAGGCATTTCTAAAGGGTGGTGTACTTCTACATTATGATTGTACTGTAGGCATTACTGAAGGGTATTGGTCCTTACTAATATTATATTTTTTACTGTAGGCATTTTAAAGTATTCCATTACTTAATTTACTTTCCTTCCTTCCTTCCTTCCTTCTATGCATGTTATTGATTGTAGGATCGACTACTGAGAGAATGTAAATTGGTCCTTTTGAAGTGGTGTTGATTTTGGTCTCCCTTACTTGCAAAGTGAATCTTCTGGCCCTGGCAGTTGCTGCTTGTTCTGTTGGGGGAACATCTTGCAGCCTCCAGACACCTTCAAAGGAAGGGAAATAACAGCAGCAGAGTGTGACAGGGATGTTACAATCAGCTAATCATTCTTTTTAGCAGATATTGGTTATTGATGTCCCCCTAATAAAGGGTTCTTGTGATGACTTGTGTTGTGTGGGAGGGACATTGTCTTGCTTGGTCGGAGTATGGTGTGCTTCACTGGTTAGGCTGTTGTTTTTCTGGTGCTGGAAATTTGTAAATGTTAGATTTAGGTTGGACAGCTGTGGCATCTTGAAACAGAAACCTTCCCGATGAGTGAAGAAAGTGGTGTAGAGTACACGAGTTTTAGAAGACCTTATTCTCCGTGTAAGCTGAGAGAGGCTTTGAGGTTCTTCAAGTGATAAGGTTTTGTAATTGTTCAGTGATAAACTGGTAATTACTGCATTCCTAGCTTGTATTTTTGGAGCCAGGTCAGGTAACTTGATTCCTGTACATAGCAAGTGCAACTTTGCCCATTTATTGCTCCTGTGATTGTCCTCAAAGCCATTTTTGTATCGCTGTTAAGGTGGTCGTCAATGTGTATGCTAGCCAGAATGGAAAATTAGTGACTGTTCAGCTTACAATCCTTTGTTTTTAATAGAAGAACTGCAGATGATAGATAACTACATTGGTGAGGGATGTGATCAGTAGAACGACATTTCATCTCTGCTATTTTTTTAATCTTATCTGTTTCTTTTGAAGTCGTATGAGGAATTTCATACAGGTTGTCAAACGTCCAGTGCATTGTAGTCTGTCTGGTCAATAGCCATTTCATAGGTTTTGTTGGTATTGATTTTAAGACTTCGTAAGATGGAGCCAGTGTTCATTTAACTAACTTTGTGTTCACATGGTCATGCAGATTATTGATACATGATCTGCATGCAAAGTCTCCGTTTTTGAAGATGTATTGAGAGGGGCTGTGGTATAGTTTTAGTATTGAATTGGAAGGAGCTGATTATGCTTTAGTTCTTTGCATTTTCCATACTTATTGCAGGTTGATCAGGCTGAAGTTCATTCGTCTTAAATGTTGCATTGCTTGCCTAAATGTATGATAATTTTCTGTTTTTAGTGAATGGTGTGGCTTCAAGTTTGTTGGTGCCTGATGAATAGAACAGCGTGTTTTTAACATTGTCTGGTAAATATGGCTTGATTTTGTCTATGATGTTCATTTTAATAGTCTCTTTTTAGGCTGTGATGCAGATTTGCAGACATTATACTGGAATGAGAGGTGGAGTGGTATAATTTTTAGTACATGAATTGCACGACTGCAATTATGCTTTGTTCTGTCTTTTGCTGTATAGGTAGGAAATATCTGCAATTCATCAGTGGTCTTAAATGCTGCATTGCAGAAATGTATGATAATTTCTGTCGAAATGGTGGAAATCATTTGTTGGTAGCTTGTTGGTGCTTTGAATTACATTTCTTATCATATTTGAAAAACTGTGTCTACTGATAGGCATCCATTTTTCTGGGTGTATATCTTGTGTGCAGATCAGTATTATACTGGAATTTTATCAAGGGTCATATTGCATGTATCATTGAATATCTTAACACTGTTCTGTCTTTTGGTATATTCCATCTGCAATTCATCAGTCTTATTTGATGCAGAGGTCAGGTGAGTTTCTGTAGAAAGGATGAAATCATTTTTTACCTAATTAGTGTTGATTTCTTATCATATTTGAAAAACTGGCTACTGATGCCATTTTGTGGATGTATCTTGTTTTCAGTGGCATTTTTATCATTTGAGCTTGCATGTATCATTGAATATCTTAATGTTTGGTTGGCATTCCATCCTTATTTCCGTATTATTTAATGATTACTGAGATAGATGAAACTGATCCTTTTGAATTAGTGTTGATTTATATCTCCCCCATACTTGCTGAGTGATCATCTTGTCTTGGCGTTTGCTGCTGACTCTGTTTGCAGGTTATGGGGAAAATCTTACAGCCTCTTGGTACCTTTAAAGGAAGAGGAATTAGCCTACAGTAAATGTATAATGTTATAATGTTATAATCAGCTGCTCTGTGTGTGTGGTGGGAACTGGTTATTGATGTCGTCTGGTAGCTTCTTGTTATGTTCTTGGCTTCAGAAGGAGGAGCACTGTTTCTTTTCTGTGTGTGTGTGTGTGTGTGTGTGTGTGTGTGTGTTGTTGTTTTCTTAGTGTGAAAACTTTTAATATCAGTTGAATGTTATTTTCTTAGTGATGAAAACTTTAATATCAGTTGAATGTTATTTTCTCAGTGTTGAAAACTTTAATATCAGTTGAATGTTATCTGCAAGTAGGGCATCTGTGGAATCTTGAAATGTAGCCCTTTTCGATGAATGCGGAGGAAACCTTCTGGTACTTGAATTTTAGAGGACCTTGTTCTTGTGACCTGATATAGGCTTTGAGATTCTCGAAGGTCTTGTGATTCTTCAGTGATATGTGTATGTTATTTTTAGTGTGTACTCTTTGAGCCAGGTATGGTCATTTGATATCTTTGTGTGCCAAGAACAGCTGTGCCCATATTGTTCCAGCCATTGTCCTCCAAGTCATGGTTTTTCTACATAGAATCTCAGGTGGTGTGAATTTGTTTGCCAGACTACTGACAACTTGAGTACTTACTTAGCCCAGGATTTTTTGCTTATAAATGGAAGGGCTGCAGATGATTTGGAGCTAACTCACAAATTGAGCAATGGGAGGGCTTTTGGTCTCTGCTTTCCTTTAAATCTTTTTGATTTCTTTGGTAAGATTGTAAAGGGTCCAGCACATTGGGCACTATCTGGTCAGTAGTTGATTTGCCGTTTCATAAATTTGTTGATGTTGATTTGAAGGCCAATACTGGCACTTTCCCAAGCCAGAGCCAATTCTCGTTTCATTCCAACTACTGTGTTCATGCTGATTTTTGATACATTGCACATAGAAAGGTCTCAGACTTCTTTGCTGAGAGAGATGGCGTATACATTCACTTTTTTGGCTTAGATTAATCAAATTAATTAATTTAGTTCCAAATTTTGTCCACAGATGGCATATGCATTCACTTTTTTGGCTTAAATTAATGAAATTAATTAATTTAGTTCCAAAATATGCTGATAGATTACGTAAGCATTTACTTTTTTAATTAAAATTAATTAATTTAATTTAATTATTTCTCCAAGAATGTTAACAGAATTTGGTATAAATAACATGTTCCTATGTCCAGTTAATTTTCTCTTTCCAATAGCCAACGAATGTTAACAGAATTTGGTATCTCTCTAACTCTCTCTTCTCTCTCTCTCTCTCTTGGTAAGGTCTCTCTTAATCTTCTCTCTCTCTTCTCTCTCTCTAGCTCAACGTTAATCTCTTTTTCTTCTCTCTCTCTCTCTCTCTCTCTCTCTCTCTCTCTCTCTCTCTCTCTCTCTCTCTCTCTCTCTCTCTCTCTCTCTCTCTCTCTCTTCTCTCTTCTCTCTCTCTCTCTCTCTCTCTCTCTCTCTCTCTCTCTCTCTCTCTCTCTCTCTCTCAATTCTTGGTAAGGTTCCTCTCTCTCTCTCTCTCTCTCTCTCAATCTCTCTAAGGTCTCTCTCTTCTCTCTCTCTCTCTCTCTCTCTCTCTCTCTCTCTCTCTCTCTCTCTCTCTTCTCTAAGGTTCTCTCTCTCTCTCTCTCTCTCTCTCTCTCTCTCTCTCTCTCTCTCTCTCTCTCTCTCTCTCTCTCTCTCTCTCTCTCTCTCTCTCTCTCAATTCTGGTAAGGTTCAATCTCTCTCTCTCTCTCTCTCAATTCTCTCTCTGACTCTCTCTCTCTCTCTCTCTCTCTCTCTCTCTCTCTCTCTCTCTCAATTCTTGGTATATATTCTCTCTCTCTCTCTCTCTCTCTCTCTCTCTCTCTCTCTCTCTCTCTCTCTCTCTCTCTCTCTCTCTCTCTCTCTCTCTCTCTCTCAATTCAGTGTCTCTCTCTCTCTCTCTCTCTCTCTCTAAGGGGCCAATGAACTGAGTCACTGAAATCAACATTTCAAATGTCTGAAGTGACAGACACTCTGAGTAGAAATCTACACTAGTTTATACACTATATATAACTATACTAGTATATATATATATATATATATATATATATATATATATATATATATATATATATATATATATATATATATATATATATATATATATATATATATATATATAATATGTATATATATATATATATATATATATATATATATATATATATATATATATATATATATATATATATATATATATATATATATATATATATATATATATATATATATATATATATATATATATATATATATATATATATATATATATATATATATATATATATATATATATATATATATATATATATATATATATATATATATATATATATATATATATTATAGTCAACATATATCAGTCATTACGCAACGTCAACGTAATGACTGAAATTTCAGTCATCATGTGTAATGCACTTTAGGGACGTTTGATCCCCCCAGGAGCTAGTACTAAACACGGCAAAATACATTTGACCCCCAGGGACTAGTACTAAACCCGGCGAAACAGTGTAGGTGACTCACTGTTTCGCCGTGTTTAGTACTAGCTCCTGGGGGATCAAATGTCCCCTAAATGCATTACGCGTGATGACTGAAATTTCAGTCATTACATATATAATGACTGATTACGCATGTTGACTGTATATATATATATATATATATATATATATATATATATATATATATATATATATATATATATATATATATATATATATATATATATATATATATATGTGTGTGTGTGTGTAACTGTGTGTTAATACTGTGTTAATACGTGTAAATTTAAATACACATGTATATATATTTGAGATACAATTGAAATTGTTTAAATTTTTTTTTAAATCTCTCTTTTCCCTACAGTGATTCATTCATCAACTGACCTTTAGTTTATCATGCATATACTTTTATTTTGATAAAATATTCACACACCCACAATATATATATTATATTTATTTATTTATTTATTTATTTATTTACGTTAGGTATCGATGGAGATTGTTTTCCATAGAAATACCTTCCGAGGATTGTTTCTTATCCCACCAGCCAATGGGAGATCGTTTACGAAGACGCTTTGCCCCAAAACCGAAGCTTTCAGCTAATGAGAGAGGGCGATAGAAACGTTTGTGTACGGTGGAAGCCTCTGATTGGCAGAAGCCATTCCTTCCCCGACAGTGGAAGAAAGGCTCAGTGTAGGTGTAAACATAATGAGTGGTAGACAGTGGTTATATAGAGGTGCTCAAGAAATACAAAATAAGGACTGGGTAAGTTGGTTTTCTCATGTTGTTAGGGTAAATTTTCAACGCTGGAGGTTCGAAAAACCACTGGAAGTCTGGAGAAAATGTTACGGATAGGGGTATTTTGGTCACGGAATACAGAAATTTGGAACTTTGCCAACGATTTCTGTAAGTCGTCAAGGCCTTCGAAGCTGGAAGCCTGTTGTATACTTTTGAAAAACTGATTTTGCAAATTTCTGTGAAAATTCTGAGGTTCTTGAACGTATCTCTGGCTCGGTGCCTGTGGCAGAATTTTTATTGTAAGTTTACTAAGTTACTGAAAGGGATTCAAAGGCCTGATGTGGACAGCAGAGCTCAGTGAACCAACGCAGACCAGGTCTTATAGACGTTTCTATTTTGGGTAATGTCCAACCATCTCCGTTTATTGTGCTCCGAATCTCTAAATTGAAGAGTATGATAGGTGCAGTTTAATTAAAATTATCCAAGAATCATCGTGTGGGGGTAGTGCCGTCAGTGTATCTCACGCGGCGCACTGTAGGCATTGCTTAAGGTGCTATGCAGCGTTCTTTCAGCCCCTAGCTGCAACCCCTTTCATTCCTTTTACTGTACCTCTGTTCGTAATCTCTTTCTTCCATCTTACTTCCCGTCCTCTCCTAACAATTGTTTCAGCATTATCTAAAGAGCTGAATGACCTCCTAGATCTTATCTCTTGGCCTGTGGCCTAAGTTTTATATTCCAGTTCCAGCTCCAAATATTTGAGAATAAAAGCAACATTCTAGTGGTGGAAATCCACGAAAAATTAAGGTTTATTTACAGTTTTTCAATTTGGGGGACATTGGTAATCAACGGCCAAGTATTTGCTGAATCAATATGGCCAATTCGTAACTTCATTCATCTATTAGTCTGTGAGCAAGGTGACTAGACTGATTACAGGCTGGATTATCGTAACGAATTTGCGACACACTGTTTAAATTAGGGGACGTGATCACGGGTGAATTGCTTGCTTACCGAGTGGTGGACAATGGTTTATAGTGAGACCCAATTATTATTTGCTAATTTATTTAAAGGTATGGCCATTAATTCAGGTCCAGGACAGATTTTTAGATGATTAATTGAAGGTTTTTGTTGTGATGTAATGACGCCGATTTTCGAACACGGCCGTCACAAGCAGGAAAGGACACTTGAATTGCGTCCAAATTTTTGCACCAGTTTCTCTGTGGACGCTAGTTGATAGGTGTGGGAAATTTACGCACGCACGCGCGCGCTTTGTCTTTTTTTTCTTTGCATTTATACACATCTCTCTTTACTCATCTTCTACTCATCTACACTTCATCTATTTTCTCATCTTCTTCTTTCTACTCACTCATCTCTTATCTACTCATTCATATCAACTCTATTCATCTTACTCCATCTCATCTATCTACTCATCTCTTTACTCCATCTATCTATTCTCACTCATCTATCTCTACCATCTCCATCATCTGTCTCTTTACTCATCTACTCATTCTTTACTTAACTTAATCATCCACTCCATCTATCTTCATCTGTCTATCTCTCATCCATCTACTCTCCATCTTTACTCATCTATCTCTTACTCATTTCATCTACTCATTCTTACCATCTATCTAATTCATCTTTACTCCACTCATCTACTTCCTTACTCCATCCATCTTCTTACTCCATCTACTCCTTTACTCACTCCATCCATCTGTCTCAACATCTACTTTCACTCCATCTGTCATCCCCACTACTTCATCTATCTACTCCATTCCACTCATTCTTCTACTCCATCTATCTATCCACCCTTTACCTACTCCATCTATCTTTACTCATCTTCCTTACTCCATCTACTCCATCTATCTTCAATCATCTATCTTCTACTCATTCATCTAATCTCTTACTCATCTCTTACCCATCTGCCTCATTTTACTCACTCCATCTATCTCTGTCTACTCATCTACTCATCTCTTACTCTACAAATCTCATCTAGTCACTCATCTTCTCATCTTTATTCATTTTAATCATTTATTCTCATTATTTATTTTATTTATTTATTTATTTTCAATTATTTATTTATTATTTATTTATTTTTATTTATTTATTTATTTTTATTTATTTATTTATTTTTATTTATTTATTTTTATTTATTTATTTATTTTTATTTATTTTATTTATTTATTTTATTTATTTAATTATTTATTTTATTTTTTTATTTAATTATTTTTATTTATTTACTTATTTTTTTCTATTTTTTATTTTTGTTTATTTATGTATTTATTTTTTTATTTATTTATTAAAACTGGAACTTTTCCTATAAGTGTTGCGAATCATCGAAGGCTTGTGTAGATAGAGGGTTCTCTCTCTCTCTCTCTCTCTCTCTCTCTCTCTCTCTCTCATCATTATCAGGACACTATTAGAGAATAGGTACGATCTTTTCTGTATTTTACATTGGTCAACTGTATATTCAACCATTTTTTTCGCTTACTTATTGCAACGTATCGGGTCGTATTGCAATACTTGTCCTTCCATTACAAGTGAATACTGGCATGTCATGTCTCGTATGGAGGTAAGAGAAAATGCTGTCTCATAGCCAGCCAGTTCTGTTGGAAAGGGTGGAGGGGGTTGGGGTTGTTTTTCCAGTTGGGAGGGGTTGGGTAGGGGGAGGGGGTTATTTTCCACCAAATTTGGACCTCCGCCAACATAGTTTATCGTAAGTAAGCAAAAGGTGTTGTACCAATATCGTATTCTTTGTCCGTGTACGTAACCCATTGCAACATATGCGGTATTGGAATACTTGCCATTAAATTAAAAGTGTGTATCCAGGCATGTTGGAGGGGGAGGGGGTATGTTGGTTTTCCACTCAATTGGAACCTCTACCAACATTTTATTATAATTAAGCAAAAGGTGTTGTACCAATATCGCATTCTTTGTCCGTGTTCGTAACCCATTGCAACATATGCGGTATTGGAATACATGCCATTACATTAAAAGTGTGTAGCCCGGTCTGTTGTAGGGGGGAGAGGGTATGTTGGTTTTCCACTAAATTTAGACCTCTGCCAACACATTTTATCATAATTAAGCAAAAGGTGTTGTATCAATATTGTATTCTTTGTGTACATAACCCATTGCAACATATGGCTAACGTATGTCATTACATTAAAAGTGTGTAGCCAGGCATGTTTGATGGGGGGAGGGGGTATGTTGTTTTTCCGGTAAGTTTGGACATATATATTAACAAAGTTAATCATAGTTATGCTAAGGTGCGTAATCAACATTGTATAATTAAGCCAGATATTAACATACTTATTACATTAGGTGTGTATAGCCAGGTCTGTTTGCACGAGGGAAGGGGGTTTGTTTTCCACCAAGTCTGGATTCATGTCAACATTTACCTAAACATTTAATCATAATGAAGCAAATGGAGTTTTATTAATATCGTATAATGAAGCCAGATATTAAAAAAAGGGTTAATTGGGACGTCAGATATCGTAGGGTGGGCGTGTTCAGATCTCCATTACTGCTCAATATTGCTTCGTATGAATGTCGTAATATTTACTTCGTGTTTAGTATTGAATCCTATTTAAACTACGTAAGAGACTCTAACTCTCCTACTTTCTTCTCTTATAGTAGAATTCGATCCATTACTGTTTCCTAAGTTTCGATGTTCAAAATGTCAATAACTGTTCACAACACGGTATTCTGGTCTACAGACACTCAGGCAGGAACAGTTTAGTATCCTGTATATATTTTGGCTGGAACTGATTTTTCTGCTTTGGTGACATGTTTGGTGAAGTTTATTTTAACGTCATATTATTCCTTTCAGAAATGAGAGAATGGGGTCCTACAGTTGTATTCAGCACTGGTACAGTACTTGCACTGGTATCCCAGGACAGAGTCCCATAGCTGTGTTCATCACTGGTACTGTACTTATGGCACTTGTCACCGGCAGTGCAATGGCGTCTATTCCATTACCGGCATTATGATCAAAACGCTTGATATTTGCAGCACATCTTTTATATCTTCACCCTGGTTATTGTCTGCATAATCCCACATGATTATGTCAGCTTTTTTTTTGGCCTTCTGACTTGACTGTTAGCCTTTCTGGCGATTTGTATTAAGTTTAATCTTTATTTATATGCTTTTCAGTAAATATTAAAGTAAATGTCCATATCAGAAGAATAAGGTCACTGAATATCATACCTTTTGCCTTTGCAATGTGGGTACATTGCAGCTTCAGACATTCATATAACTGATTTAGAGGAATATTTTTCTGTATCACTTCTTGTTTTCTGTGTTTTTTTTTTATTTTCATCAGTTTCCTCCCTTCCAATATGGTTGCCCACTTATTTTTCCTTTTTCCAGCTGTGCAATTCTTTGCTCCAAGAAGAAGCTTCCTGCCAGGCACGCAATAGAGAAGAACTTTTGATTGGTGGTCAATCTTTTGAGGAACTGGATGTCTTTGACTTGTAAACAAATATTTAGTAAGTACTGTCCACACCTTTTTGTAAGAGTGAAATTTAAGTTTGGATCAAGAGTTTTAAATTCCAGGCAAAACTTGCAAAGCTGTGGCTGTTCTGACTAGACCAATATATCTGTAGGTACTGAGAGGTAGAAATTTAATTGATTGACAGTCAGTCTATTTAGAAATGGGTTGTCTTTGACTTATAAAAATTTTCTTTAAGTATATATTCTTTTATAAGTGGGAAATTTATGTGTATCAACACCTATGGTATTAAAGGAGAGGCAGGCACAACTTGCCGTTGTGGCTGTTATGACTATGCCAATATAGCTGAGGTGCAAGTGGTTGAAGCATAATTGGAACTGCGCTGTTCATGATATATTTTCTTAAGGCCAGTATGACCAATATAGTTTTAGGTGTTAGGAATTCAACTAAGGCAATTGAATCATGCTGTTCATAATGTAATATTTTTCTCACGTCATTTTGTATCGTATTTGATTTAGCCAGATGTCTGACCCATGGATATTATTAGATAAACACACGACTTGTCCCTATTTGTACAAATATGGTAAAGGACGTCTTATTTTAAAGATATCTGATTATAGCCACCAGCAGAAACATTAAAGAAATGCTGTTTAGGCTTAGTTTCATGAGTAGCCGAGGTTTTATAATTGTTGTGTACTACTAACAAGATAATAATAGTTTTTCTGACAGCAAACTTTAAGATGGTTTTCCGTTGTAAATTCCAATACTAGACTTTTGACACTTGTCAAAATTCTTCTCCCGTCCTAGTAACAGCCCTTCTTCCTCTTCTCTTCTCTCTCCTCTTCAAAACAGCCTTGATGTTGTCTTCACACTCATTTTTTCTGTCTGGCTAGCAGCCTCAATGCTCCCTAAACAGGTTTCTCTGTCTGTCATTTTCCGATGTGTTAGTAGCCCAGTAATAAACGCTCAGTGCCTTCAGTAGCTAAGCTTCCTAATTCTCGAACTCACGCTCCAATCAGGAATGACCAAATTTTCCCATTGGACTCCAACAAAAAACAGCTCTGTGAAGATCCCAATGTGCCTGTGCCTTAAGATATTATTTATTTTCCAGCTGTCTTCTTCCTTAATGTATCTTCTCGATACAGAGAACAAGAGTTGATAGTGCTTGAAATGCACTCAGTCAATGCAAGTTAATGAAAACAGCGTGAGCGCCAGATATCGAGCCATGCATTGAATACCGAAGCACGTTTGTTTTCAGGCAGAAGACAGTTTCACCATCACATCAACCACTTTTCAATAGATATGACACGTTGCAGATTTAACAGAATTGCAGAGGGAATATGTTACTTGTTTTTCACACATACTTCGTTACGTGTTTAAAGATGATATTTTTGGACCGAAAATCATCTGAGTGGAAATTCCATTAGTGGTGCTCAGTATTTTATTGCATATGCGGGTAACTGCTACCCCTTCGCCATTGCAAGAAAACAGAAAGGGTCACTAAAAATTGTTCATTCTGAACAGTTTCATCATAAAATTCATTTTTCACTGGTAACACTTTGCATTTCAGATCACTTTAAAGCCTCAGTGAAGCAGAAGTAAAATGATCGTTCGTTGAGGAGGGTACCTGATTTTTACAGCTTAAAAGAGATGTCAGCTATATGTTGTTATAGTAGTGTTTAGCTGCTGTAGTCTTTTAGTTTTTTTTGTCAAACAGCTCAGTGTTTGTGTTTGTAGTCGAAATTGTCCTGCAAGCGATTGTATATATATATTAGAGAGAGAGAGTGGGGAACCTTTCTCATTTGAAATCCTTAACAGCAGCTTTTAGCCTTGGATGAGTCATCATCGTCAACGATTGATGAAAAGTCTTCTGTTCATTTACTTATGTCAGAATAAAACAGGTTTGTCTTACAGCAACACACCACAGCTCATTGTGCCAGTTGTGATGACTAAGTTTCAGATAACTGAACTCTGCTGGTCATTGCCATTTTCAGTAGAAACAGTCCAGCCTCTTCAGCCACAATGCCAGGCAGCTTTTGTAGTGAGCAGTTGGGAGATACCTGAACCTCGACTTATGTTTCTTCCTTTCGCAGCAGTGTATATCCAGTCCTTTCGATAGCGTTTATTATTTCGGGTGTTACAGACAGAACACTCCTGTTTCGTGACACCGATCGAAAGCAGCCTCAACATACACCCACACCATGCCGGCAACCTGTCAGCGAAAGTCAGCAGGGTTTGTGCTATCAGTCAAACCTCGTTCATTCTGACAGCGAAAATATTCGATTCCACATCCACTGCGCTTCGCTTGACCTGGGAACATCTTTGCGCTTGTAAACTTCACAAACACTGGATTAACCTTCATTCGACAAAGCAGTCAGCCCACTTGGCCTTCTGCTTCACAGCAAACATTGCCGTGAGCTCGCCGTCCTGCTGACACCACTGCATCAGCTTTCATACCAGTAGCCGAAGTCTTCCTCGCTTCGTGTTTTATGATGCGTATCTCAAAAGACCTTGTTGCACCAAGATGGACATCCATGCGCCGTGTTCATTGTTTCTTCAGCAGGTTTTCCGTTATTCTTTGTTGCCAGTAGAGCACTATTGTTGGTGACCGTAAACTTTCACGATATTTCAGCAGCCCAGGTTTGACGTCTTTTCAAGTTCGAGAAGCGAAAGACATCCTGATTGTGTCTCGAGATCGTTGCCCGAGTTGTCTCGTTGATTACCTTCGCCCGCCAAAGCACCAGGACTCGAAAGCCGCTTCTTTATGTTGTTTCAGAATCCGTTCGTAATAGTTGAGTTTTCAGTGTTTCATTAATTGAGAATGTTTCGATGTTCGAATGCCAAAGTTTGTGTCGGTCGATCTACTTCATTGTAGCGTCTTCTTATTGCAAAGTCAGAATATTGGTGTTGCCTTTTGCCGGCCATTTTCACATAGCTTTTAGTTTCGCAACATAGCGTAGAGCTTGTTGAATGGCCAGACATTTGGGGTGTTCCTCCGTTCGGGATTGATACGACGGGGATGATATGCAGAGCGTCAATATCTGAGTCAAGCCATATTAGCCACCGTACTTTTGTGTATCATACCGCTTTCCTGTCCTGTGGTTCGTTCCTGAACAGCAAAGACAGTTAGCCGGTGCTCACACATAAGGCAACAAAGTGTTTCTCCTTCAGAAAACTGCGGCACAGCACAGACGAGATGGTTTGTAATCGCTCTTCTACCAGAGCCAGAGTTTCAGTTTTCGACTTCGATTCAAATATTTTCGACCTACACTGCGGTAGTAAGGGCTCATTAGCTGGGTTCATGTCAGATAACCGCCCAGTCCGGCACCAGGCGTATGTCATCAAGAAGGACCGATATGGCAACAAAGGCATATATGTCGTCAAAGAGCGCCTCGTAGCCCGACATGTAAAACACCAGCTGATTTAAAGGTGTTCAGTCTGCTCTGAGATGCGAAGCAACCATTGCCGTGCAGTGATATTGCCGTATCAGCCTTCCTTTTCACAGCATGGATGAAACCGCATCTTTTGTACGTTGCTCTGCAAGGCTCACATACGAACTGCCCGGTCGGCACTGGCGATGTGCTCAAGCAGGGCTTTAGCCAGTAGTTACCACGCTTAGCCTGGGGCTTAGCCCCGTAGTTATTAAGCCAGAAGACATTTTCAGTTGGACACGCCCTGTTCTTCTCTCAACGAGCAGGCCTGGATACCACAGGTCGGTAAAACTACTGAAATGCAGCAGTGCCAAGACAAGAAAAGATATTTTGAGTGTTTGGCGTACTTGAAATACGGTTGGTTTGTAAGACACACAATCGTTTCATCTGTTCAGTTTGTTAGCCACTTTGCATACTACAGGTATCGAGGTTGTCACTATCAATCAAAATTACATTGAGATAAAATAAAATGCCATTTAAAGATAGTTTCACAAAAGCTGAACAAAGATTTATTCTGCAGGGAGAAAATTCCTCTATCAGTAATAAAGTTGAATAAAAGACTTCAAGTAAGAATAATAGCCAAGTAAAAGCATTGGCATGTGAAAGAAAATCCGAGTAATGAAAGTTACCAAAACGTTGTAGATGAGTAAACGTTTATAGCTATGACTGTGTCATGAAGATGGCGGCTGTGGCTCTCGTAGCATTTGCAAGAAAATGAGTCAGTGTTGCAACAACAAATGAAAGAAAAATGGCCATAAACGCAGCGTATTCGATCATACAGCGGAAAATGATTTGACGTCAGCAGCTGTATCGTCACCGCAACAGCTGGAAGGTACTGTCACGATCGTTGTGACGTCACGCATACTGCCAAAGGTATTGTCGAGAATACGACGTCATAGTTGCAGCATTCAATAAGGTAATTCACGTGACGTCAGCAAGCTAATGACGTAAAGAGTTCCCTGCAAAAACATCAAGTTTAGATAGAAATAAACATGAGATATCGATCGTTCTTTAATTGAACCTCAAGTAAGGAGATATATTGAGAGAACACCGTGACAATGAAATCTTATAAATTTTACCCTGAGTTAAAGCACTGCACGCCCCGAAGCCGAGGAGGAGATAGTGATCAGCTGGAGGTGAGTCCAAATGGTTGCCCCAAGGCTTAAGCTTTATGCTGATCAACAAAGGATTGCCGAGATGCCAGACGAAGAGTTCGCAAGCTTTCCCCAAAGATGCTCCGGCCAGATCATTCAGACGCACGATAAGCACAGTAGCAGCAGGGCGTGGCACGCTGTTAGTTGCGTCGTTATGTTGTTCATGGCTGTAGTTTCAGACAAATGTTACCTGGAGGCTTGAGAGCAAGGTGCCTGCATGCTTAAATTACCGCAGCTCGTCGTAATGTTCACTCACCGTACTCTTCTGCGTTCAGTTTCATGGATGACTTCCGTGTTGTCAGTTTGAGGTAAACGTATGTTTTGTCATTCCTAAGTTTGCCAGGCTCATCTGGCAGTTATCGCTCGCGTTCTTATAGAAAAAATGAACCTCATAGAAAACAGGAGAATAAATAAGAAAGATTGCAACGAAGATACGATTTTGATAGCGGTTATCACGACTTGTACCGACGTTTTGGATTCGAGAAAGCGTATTGCGACGATATTTATTTGCAATATGACGAATAGAGTTATTTAATCTCATTTTCATCAGTATTTGCTTCAAAATTACTCATTCTTTATATATTTGATTCGAAATAATTAGCATGCTTTCATATCATCAGCCAACAATTCAGGCAGAGATTTACATTTTTGATAACAAAGCTGATATCAAAATGTTATTAATGGCGGTCACAGTAACATGAATTAAATCATGACATTACTTAGTTAAATATTGTGATTTTGATGTCAAATTCCGACGGCAAAAGTTGAATATGTCAGATTTGTAGATCTCAAAATTTCCACGCAGATACTGTAAGAGTATTCTCATTTTTCATTTCGTTACTTACTTAGAAGAATTTTTTATAACTTACTTACTTCTCATATTTTATCAATACCATAGATATTTCTTGTCCTTTCAAATATTTGTCGTTTGGATTTATACAATGCATTTAATATAACTGTAAACTATATGGTGGGCATTTTTTATTTTTTGAAGTTTACACAAAAAAATTTTATATATATTTTACATTTATTTTTGGTGACATTTCACAGTAAATTCATTTTGCGCTTACTACATTTCACTAAAATAGCTTATTTGGCCACTGTAGCTTTAGCTTGCCTAGTACCGGATATGCACTGTTAATACTGAATTATTCAGAACTAATTTCTAAGTACTAATTGAAGACCTTGTGTGCCATATGTTTTATTTGGTGCTATTTTCATATATGATATTTATTTGTTACATTCATTTCTAAAGTATAGAATATTATTTATTTTCACACGCCACATAAGGTAATTTATAGTAATTTAAAGAAATCAAACAAAAAGCCACCAACTTTATTTTACTTCTACAACACGTCATTCTTTTGTTCATGTCAGTTAAACAAAAAGCAAATAATTGCACACACAGCCATTACACTTCAAACAGACAAGACCTTCAGGTAACAGCGCCTCGAGCACTCGTACTTATAGCCCAACGATCACCACGAATGCAAGTGAGCCGAGCCGCAACGAGTGAGATGCAGGTTACCGCGCCCTCTCTGCCTCGAGCCGCCGACAGCAGTAATTAACGTCAGCCTTCACCACACGGATCACCAGTTGTGCCCAGTTCAGTGATACGCCTGCAAGAACTTCACTCAGGAACAATGTTCGTCGACAGTGCACCGTTATATAAATCAGCCTTTTAACAGGTAATTATTCACCAGAGAAATGACCATCTGACCGCCGCGCATCACAGAGAAATTAGGCTCATTTACAGTATTCTGGTAGAAGTACCTGAACGAACATTGAATTTCAAGAAGAAATTGTCCTTCTGAAGCGTAAATAGTCTGACCAGGTAGTCAACACTATCGCCTCGATAATTAAAGGATAATTCAGCCATTAACACAGGGGGAGCGTTCAAAGCTCATTAACAGGTATGAGAATGTCCAAAGCACTTGATTAGACATTTTCCGCTTGAGGTCAGGTGTCATTCCTCAAATAGTTTTACCTTCAGTTTAACAAGACAGCAGCATGTACTGATCACTAGAACAAGACTGAACACAGTAATCGTTTCAAATAGCTCACAAATAATAAACATAACTTATTTATTCTTACAGCGCCACGTGTCAAAAATTGCCTAAAATTAGGGCTCGTTGTTGATGTACACACAACTATTAAAACAGCTCACATACAACTGTTACAAGGCACTGTGCCCGCATTTTGTATTCATCACAGTAGTTAGGCTACAGAATACTGCAATCTATTATTACTTTCATGGACAGGTGTTAAAGAATGAATAATGATAAGGAAATGAAAGTTGATTTCTTTTAATTTGAAATATTATGCTCAAAAGATTCAAGCCTATGTGCAAACAAATAACCACAAGTTTCACCAAACTTTTTCCAGATGGCTCACCGTATCTGTCTAGCTCTGACGCAGCATTCATCTTTACAACCAGCATTTTTCAATAGTCCCCATTTCTACCGAAAAAACACCGAAACTTATCATATTTTCCGGGCCTGTGTCTTCGGCGTAAACAAAAAACTTCCTCCAATCGCTTCAAAGACTTTCATTGGCAGAATTACATTATTATTATTATTATTATTATTATACATTATTCAGAAGATGAACCTCAATATAGCGAGCTGGAAGACGGAAATTCTTCTGAAGCTCCCAAACAATGATATGCGTTCAGCAAGAATTCACTCACAGAAATAGAAAATACTCAACAGATGTGTCGCAATGAGAATAACATACCTTCGTTTGAACTTCGAATAGTTCACTGCACATCTTCAGGCAGTGAGCACAGTTCAAAGTGGCGGGAGATCGAGAAGACGACGAATGAAAACAAGCAAAGATCACAGTCAGTCTCAGCCAAGCAAAATCAATTTGAAATTTCCACACTGATGAACCATGGGGAATGAACTCACTTTTTCAGGAAAATTAATTACACCAACAACTCAAGTACAAAAATTTGCTAAAACTTCTATTCAAAAAATTGAACATGTGCCAGAGCGCAGAAAAACTCTGGCATACCAACATACTTCAGTTGCAGAAAACTTGACATATACAACATTTTCAGTCAGAACAAAATCTCCTGAATCGCATTTTCTCACAAATCATCACAACACTTTTCAGTAAAAATTACCTTCAAAAGTAACACATTAGTTAATTTCAAGAAAAAATGACCACAAATCAACTCAATACTTCAGGTACAGTAACCAAGAACATCACGGACACAATCACTTCACCACAATATGCTGGGAATTTCAACAAAAATCACAAAGAATTGCCTTGGGGTTTCTCACAGATACAAACATTTTGGAAAAATCACTTCAAATGGGACACAAGCCTTGCAAAAAAGAAAATAGTCACTGTCAAAACGACTATTTCGGCAAAATCTTCAAAAACAGCAGAACAAAATATACATTTAATCATAATTCGTAGCTTTCTGCGAATTGCACGAGGCTCTTTCCACAAACTTTTCCAAATGCACGAACTCAGCTTGGCAGAGAAAACGCAGTTCAACAGATTTTCAAACACAGTGACAAACAACAGATTTACAGTTTGTATCAGCCTGTCAGACTTTCTTTCATAAATGTCAAGGAACTCATTTTTCACAGTCTCCAGTTAGCTTCTAAGAATAAGCGAAGGATAGGGCAGACTTAAAATACAAAGGAACAGCAGTCTCTAACAGCAGCTTTTTAGGCACAAAGACATCTTTCAAAGACAGCTGTTATCAGTTAACAGAGCCTGTGAAAGGCAAAACTACAGCAACAGAAATTTCAATGAAAATATCACATCAACAGCTCACAGTAAGCCACACACAAGAATATTTAAACAGACAGACGAGCTGAACAAAGAACCGTGTACAATCTAAATCAGTCGTACAGCAGTTAAGAGCTCAAAAGAGATTTTCTTTGAAAGCAAATACCCTGAAGAACAAATGCTCTCAAAATAATCAACAGACACTTTTCTAAAAGAACAGATGAATCCTCTCAAAGAAACACACAAACTTCTGAAGCCCAAAACAAGAGAATGCCTCAAAATCTCGACAAGGAGTCAGTATCACAGACTGGGCTTTCTAAAAATAAAACTATCATAACGAACACATAAACTTTCTAAAACTGCCATTCTTTCATAAACCAAACAGCAGTGTCAAAGACTTCGCCCTAATGATTTGAACCAGTATTTTCCATGAATGATTTGTTTTAAACACAGAAAAGAAGTTATCTCGTGCTAACTTTGCATCGCATTTGTGATGGCACTAAAGATGATGAATCATGATTTCTCAACAGCGCCTTCAGCAAAGTCTCAGACATCATTAAAGCCAAAGCTCGAACTCACTCGCTGAAATAACATACAATACAATCGCAGTAAGTAATGTCAAACATATTCATCTCGAACCGATTCTACCAGCGCTCCCAGTCATTGAAACTTAAATCATTCTTAAATACCCATTACGATGTACTTTAGCGTCATTTCTTCTTCTCTTCATTCTTGCCTACCATGAACAAAAGTCAACAGTGACTTATATACTGAGTCGACATCAAATGGCTTTATAAAGAAGTAGCAGTTATCAATTATAGAAAGGTGATGAATAAATACGAACAGAAAATAAAATGATTCACCTGAAATTGTGACGTCAGTGGAGAAAGGTGAATGAATGATTACCAAATGATAGATAGAGATCGTGAAGATCTCCGATGACGTACCAAGAAATAAAACTCCATTTTAGTTGTAGCCAAGCATTTAAATCCCGAGCAAATTCTACCAAAAGCTGTGACATTATGAAGGTTTGTTGCACAATCAAAGTTTACTACTGCAAACTTCGAAAACATAAAAGGTTTGGTCCTTTCACAACCAAATTTATTCCCGCATTAAACACCAAAACTTACCTTTCTCGTGAGCACTCAAACCTGACAATTGTGTTCAACACTTTTGAATCTCTGTTATTACAAGTGAAAGACTGATTAAATCATAAATCAACATCATAAAAGCGACTTGTTTCACCCGCAACCAGACAGCATTTCCGAACATTACGCAGCCAACACTGCATCTCTTCGCATAAATTCACGATTACCTGCATAAAGTTGCAATAGTTAGTCATAAACAGCGAAAGAGCCTTCTATTACGCGCGTCCTTCACAACTGCAAAATCAGCCGACATTTCTAGCGGCCGCGTTGCTTCTCGATTTGCCGTTGATGACGAAAGCTACACCAGCATATCAGCCACGAGCACAGTTATATCAATCACATTTCATCAATAAATGGTCCAGCTTGTGTTAATTGTTACTTCGGGACATACACTAGTTTCGGAATCAACACAAGGTTCAGTAAACCCAGGCAAAACACTTTATAGTTCACAAAAGCCAGAGCAAATTACTCGAAAGCCAATTAAACCATTAGAAATGACGCAACATTTCAAATTGGCATTGAAACGTGCCGCAGTTTCGTATCCAGCTTCATGTTACCCAATTTTCGACGAGCCTGTACCATGGGGTTGCTTCATAGTAAATTAACAGAAAGCGTAATTAGACACTTCTCATCTAACAAATGCCAGAAAACTCACTCATCTATCCACAGCAGATCTCAGCATTCTTACAGGCTGGCAATGTAAGTAACAAGAGCCGACTATTGACACAACCTGATGCCATGATCTTGCAAAGTTACGCATAGTTTAGTAAAGCCATCGTTATTTAACCCCTTGACTTTGATTAGCACACGAATGAAATGCCGCTATGACGAGCAGTGCCAGTGTCTTCAAAGGGTACTCCTTTTGGAACGATGGCATGTGTCCGAAATATCAAAAGCTTGTTAGTAACGACCAAGCATCTCAACTTCAAAATGTTCGATAGTATTGTTTCCAGACGCCAACAAATTCACCCTAGTCTTCTCGCAATCCACGATACACTTTGGAGACATCTGAAAAGAATAAATGGTATTTCCTGCACTTAAAAATAATTGTCTTGCAGAAAATTTTCGATAACTGCCGCGCCCAGTGCTAAAGCCAACGTTCACAGCACGTACCCGATGCAGAAAATACTTTCAACCTGTTAGTCGTTGCTCACCAACTAAGCACTATCTATTAATGAACAGGAATTGTGGACAGAAACAGAACATTACGACAGTAAAATGCATGACAAATTTCAAACAGAACCTTCTTTCTTTGGACAACAAAGCTTTTGAAGAGCATAGTTTACTTATACAAAGTATGAATAGTTATCCATATTGTAACCGGAGTTAGTGCTCTCATATATATTTTTCTGAGGGCAGAGATCACCTCTTATTCACAAATGTTTATAGCGAATTTATCAACACTTCTAGCGAAATTCCCGACATGCCAATAATGTTGATTACATTCGAAAACAGATATATACATCATACCACAGTCTTAATGTTCCTCTTATACGAGATTTAAAATAACATCCAGACTCGTAACAAAGATGGATCTGTTCAGAGAAAACAGACGACAAAATGCTAAAATCATAGATTTTCTGCGTTATCGTAATGAACAAGGGATTTTTTGGGAGCCATTATACGTTTGATGCAATTTGACAATGAAAATTCATACAGTTCACAGAGTCGCCATAGGCTCAAATATTTGCTCAAGTATAACCACAGCCACTAGGCTTCAGCAAATTTTCAGTCATCTTTCTGGCTTATCAAGCCAAATCACTCATTTGTGCCTCGGAGACAAAGAAATGGCAGACATCTGGAGAAAGAACATGGCAAAAGACAAGACTCTTCCATCTGCAATCAGCTGCGCTTAGTAATCCTCACAATGGCTTCAAGTTAACCGACAGCTCCGAGGGCAGCCTTCTTCCTTCTTCCTCTTTCTCTCTCTTCCTCTCTCAGGCACAAAGCTGGTCTCAAGGAGTCTCTGTTTTCAAGTCTTTTCATACCTTCCAGAGCTTTACCATATATATACATACATATACATATATATATATACATATATATATATATAGCATATATTATATATACATATACATATATACATATTTACATACAGATTATATTACAGCAGAATTTCTGTCAATGAAAGCAAATCACAATTTTCTAACTACCAGGTTGATAGAGAGAACATCAATACCACTTTGTAAACAGTGCAAACAGTGCTCTGGGTCATTACAGCTATGAACTCAGCAAAACATATCCAATGTAGCTATTTATCGTGCTCCAGATAATTCCCTGAATATGAGTGGTGCAACAGCCTCTGGAACTCAAAATCGACTCCACTCACACACTACACCGACAAAGAGTATTCGAGCATCAGAACACCAGCATGAAAGTAGAGTGAATGTTTGATGAAGAGTTTTTGAGTGTGAGACACCATAGAGCATAAGTGGAAACAGCAATTTCTGAGCAGATGTAGTGTGGGAGCCTCCAAGGAACGATGAGCATAAATGTGTGCATGCATGAGAGAGAGAGAGGAGAGAGAGAGAGGCAGAGAGAAAGAGAGCATATAGCAGCAGGCACTTTAGCAAAGTCTGCAGAGGCTGTCGATCAAATGTGGGGCTTTGTTTGCAGCACGAGTGAGTGCAGAACAGTGAGCTGTGTAAGCCGTGCTGTGGGCCTGCAGTGTTTCTGTGCTTTTAACAGCAGACCGAATTTCGAATAGGAAATGTGAGCCTCGAAGTTGACAGAAAGAGAAGTTCAGTCAGAATGTTGTTGGAGAGAAAGAGTTTAGCGAACAATGTCAGTTACGATATCAATCACACTGTCATCTTCGTTTCCATATCCGGTTTAGTATGATAACACTGCAAATAGACATTTGCTATCTCAGAATATTGCAAATGTGCCAAAATTCGCATAGTTATATGTTCAGTGTCATCAAACTCAGAGATTTATTGTTCAAGAGCGACAAACATACCGAGGAGAGTGCCGAATATTATAATTTTTTCATTTGCATCACTAGTTTCAGTAGTTTGTAAGTTTTTTTTCGTTTGATAATAACCAATAAAGCACCAATAGCTTTTCCTAGTTGTTATTTAAAGCCTAAGATTTCCGAGATTTGTTAATGTTGAAATACGCAGGTTCTTGCATAATAAAACACTTACATAATTTGCAATACATCATTCATCGTTCAAAATTTAAAAGTTAAATTCTAAACACAATGCCAAATTTAATACACAGTTAATTTTCAATCATAACAGTTAACGGAACCTGATTCGATAAATTTAAATTAATGGGGACTTCATGCAATTAACACTAAAAATCATTATACTTACCTGTAATGCCTTTCCATAAATGAAGATACTGTTGCACTGTTCTTTCGAAAGACTCAAAATCTCGAATTTCTTCAAAGAACTTATCACGACAGAGTCGTTGCACTCAAAAGAATACGTTATCTTCTGAAATGTAATTCACAGCATCGCTCGCAACTGATAGACAGTATCTTCAGTTAAGATTTCATTTCGATGTTTGAGGCCGAAGTCTACAGCAAAATTTCTATTTCATTTAAAGAGATTTCCTTGTTTCTTTCACTTCGTGTTAAATTACCTTCTTTGACCTAACTACTCAATTTGCTAACATTCATGGAAAAATTGAACCCAGATCAATAAAGGAAAAGAGATAGTGATTTGCTTGCATCACAAAACAGATTAAAGAAAGAAATTGACATATAGCAATTTCTAATAAGTGCCATGATGAGTTCATTGCTTAGTGAATTGTGCCTGTAAAAATAGATGCTCGAAAAGATTTAGCGTTCCTGTCGAAAATAAAATGAGAATGCTTTATCTCATGCCAAATATAGCCTATAAATAAACGCCCATTCAAACGGATTCTGTCTACTTCAAGGCACCATTGTGCCAATAAAATTGTTCATTTGAGGTGGTCATTAATATCGACTTTAATTTCAGAAAATCAATTGTCTCATTGTATTCACATGGCCGAATCATTATTAAATGCCCTCAGTAATGCAGTTCTAGAATTCGCTTATTAAAATAATTTCATCTGGCGATGTATTTCTGACAGCAATACAAAGCAGTGCTCAAAGCACTTTCAGTTTGGAACCTTCTTTTCATGCGCAAGCAGTGCCCGAGAGATGCCATAATGCTCTGAAACCTCAATACTTCACACACTGTCCTTGGCAGGCATGTTTATCGTTGTTAATAAAGCATTATTGAACAAGGCATTTTGCACAAAAATCACAGCGAGCATCATCAATGACAAGCTCACTATCAAATTCGAGACAAAACCGATAGTCTGGTCTTAAATACTTGTTCGTCAGTGTAAATGTCAACGTCATCAACAGAGTTTTCAATGGCCCCACAAGGTAGTCCAACGCTATGTAATGTTAACGCAAGACTCGACATTACTTTCTAAGGAAATCTACATAAACCACTAAAGAAACAGGGGGTCCATGTGGACAAAACTTTCAAAAGTGTCCTCACGTTATGGAAGGATTCCAGCAATAGTCTTCAAATTACTGAGAAAATATCAGATCAATTTGTATTTTGCTGTGAATATTATCTATTTTTTGAAAGTTTAATACCACAGTGTTTGACTCACAACTGTTCTGTATTGAATACTTCACGAAGACAGTTCCATATCATCGTCAAACCTATTGTTTGCAACTGTTGGTCCACTTCGTTAAGCTGATAGTTTTGAACTCCCGGAAAATGACTGAAAATACTGAAACATATCCTTGCCGATTGAGCCACGACTTCGGCGCACACGCACGAACGACGAATGACTCCACTGACACAAATCACATAGTATTTCGAAAATGTTCTGTAAAAACAGTCACTTCGACCGTAATATTGAACCAGGCTAATGAAAGTTATCATACCCTCTCGATTATGGTGTCGTCAGGCAGTTACGATCAGCCCAATAGCCGTTACTGCTCGAAACTTGGCGTTTCGTCATAAAGCCCGAAACAGCCCAACTTCTGCGGATGATGGTAAACCAATGATAACCGTAAAGATTGGGTCTCCCGAAATGCACAGTTACGATAGCGAGTTAACACGCTGCCAGGTCGCGAAAATTAGTATTCGAAAAGATAATTATCGTCCACGAAATACTTCGTCAAGATATTTGATAGTCAAAACAAAGGTTATGTACCCTGAAACAAAACCGAAAGCTCTTCACGGCTACCTAAATGTTATGTTCATACAGTAAAAATATGTATCTCAGATAGCCATTAAAAGTTTATTAAGAAATTACGGATGAGCTGTTTCTTTGAGCGATATTAGACCGACACAGATTCCAGCGGATACAACATATAAGTGAAATTTTCTGTGCCTATGTGTCTCAAAAATGAGCAAGCATAGAAAGTCATTATTACTGACATACAACTTATGAATTAAAGTCCTTTGAAATATACAGAGTTATACCATTAGCCTTTCACCGATATGAAAATAAGTGATCAAGATACAAAGTGTATTAGTATCAATCTTACACACATAATAGTTAGGGCTTAAGAGAAAATAACAGTACCGATAGTTGAGTCTTCAAGCGACAAGAAGCCAACAGGATTTCGAACATACCGAGTCAGCGTCTACCGACAATAAATTTATAAACTTCGTAGTCACATAAGTTTAAACTAAAAGCGATATGAGCTTGCGTAAAAGAAGCCTATACATCTCGAATATGACCCGATATTATCACTAACTGAAAAGAATAAAAATCGGAAATATTTCTCCCGAAATATTAAATAGCAGCAGGTTTCAGCAATGAAAGAGTAGCCCCGAATCACATGACATAGTTCTCAGTTCATACCAAAATACAAAGGCCGAACTCTTCGACTCTCGAGTCGGCCAGGCACTGTGATCACACAAGAGAAGTTCACGATCACCCAACATATCGTCTAGCGATCGGCCAGCATCTGTAAGATTACAGTTCTCTCGTATGAAAGCATGATTTCTCCAGTTATAGAATATATTTTCCACCATTTGGTCATTGCGGCACCGTTGATTACAGACCAAGCACTGGCCTTCTATTAATTTGTTAAACTTGAACGCAGGTTTTTCTGAGGCTCACAGTTCTTCGTCCATGGTAGTACTTCGGAATAGTGGAGAAGACTTTTGAGAGAGTCCGATCTGTTCACCTTGCTTCAGTCTGAGGCAGGGAAGCAGATTACTTTCGAAGAGTTAATGACAAAATATATCATTTCGAGATCTTTTGGCTTACAGTAATAAAGATACTGTTATAGTTAGTCTCAAGATCCTATACCTAGGTCCTTTATTGCAAGCACAGATGGGGACAGGCTTTTTCATGTTCGTGCTGTTCGAGTCATTTATAAAGACACGACGAAAGCTGATTCATTCTTTCAATATTACCGTGAATATTAATTAAATTCGACGGTAAAATTGGGAGCAATTAGTTTAAATTTTTATTAGCAATCATAAGTAAAATATTTTTTTTGCCTGTGTTAACATATTATTGGTTGGTTATTATTATTATTATTATTGGTTGGTTATTATGTTCTACTATCAATGATACGATTTCGGCTATAACATATCAAACATCTTCTAGTTCATTTTCCGTAATTCGAAAGATATTTCGTGCTGAACCACTCGGGCTTGTCTTAAATCACCAAATATCCTTCGCCGCCAGCTACGTCGCAGTGTTATCAAAAGCCACGTTCACACACCACACATCTCAGTACCATGAAACCAATCATTAGCAGTCCCCAGTTCGACTTCATCACCAGAGAATGTTGCGAAAATTTGAACAACTTCGTTTTCAGATCACGGTTTTTCTAAAATCTTCAAACTGAGCCTGATCGAATGGTACTTGGACACAGTAATAAGACACCTCGCCCATTTGGTGATAGCAAGTACTGTCAAATGGTTTTGCTGCTACCAAGATAAAGTGTTGTGAATACCTGCAATTAAATGATCTCCTTGGTTACAGCACAGACGAAAAAGTATTTCATGTAAGATTTGAATGTTATCTGTAAAAACACTTCAGCTTTCTCTCGAAATGGTGTTCCTGTGCCTCAGATATTTTGAAGATAATTTGATACATAGGAGAATCTGTACACAGCACACACATACTTGTCGTAGTTCAGATATAATGGAAATGTGGTTCTTCATTACAGAACAAGTTGAAAATCCTCTAATACAATAACAGTGTCTTGTAGTTTCTGGACATCATTGCTAGTTATTGTCTGAATATCGTTACGGGTTTCGCTTCTTCAGTAAAAATTCTTTTATCACATCAGGTGACAGAGTGCAGAAACAGGCCTCGAACACAACTGGCTGGTTTGTATTGAAATTTAATACTTCTCAGCAGCAAACATTTCAGCATTCAGTGACGCCAGTTGTCTTCAACTCTAAAGCCACTGAAAGAATAGACATGTTTGGTCAGCACATTGTAAGAAGATCAGGGTTTGCGCTCGGTAAAAATACATTGACGTATGCGTGTTGCACAGTCTCTGAATGTGTGAGCATCACCAGACATTAAAAGTGTTCAGAATGAGGAGGCCTGTCTTAGTTTCGACACGATGAATGTGAGTGAGTGTTCATATACAAGGACAGAACAAAATTTCATGGTAAATCTCAGTCTTTCAAGATAGTGTTTGCTGCTCATGGAAGGAAATCTATCAGGAGAAACACAATAAGCAAATGAAGTTTGTTTACTCTCAGAGCCACGCTGGGTCTTTGAAGACAGAACAATCTCCGTAGTCATCTGTCAATCGCTTTTTCATAGTCAAGGCTTTTCACTATCATTTTTTGGAATTCAGAGTTCACACCGCTTATTATATTCCTGCTTTTTTGGGGCTTTCCAGCCTTGCCACCGTCAGAGCATCACAATCGTTTCAGCTATTGCTAAAAGAAAAGGTAATTTCTTTTCTGGCAAACTGCAGCCTGAGATCGTTGTTCGTAATGATCCTGCGCATTCAACATTAGCCTGAAGCCATGACCGGATACCGTGATGGCGATCTAAAGTCCATTACAACTGGAAGAACAATTGCTGAAAACTCAGTAGTACGAAGCAGCAGCGATCTTCTGTGTTCGCTACAAATCCCGACAAATTTCTAGAGCGGTTATTATAATCTCTTAAAAGAAAATACACGACACTTTTGCACAGCCGCGATTTTCGACGGACACTTAGTACAGCCATTTTTCACAACATCACACCACCTCCTATCACGGTATAACACGCACACTTCAATAATCACAGAAGCCAACATATTCTTCAGTTGACTTCTGTGCCAATACATTTGTTCGGTCATTGATCATTTTCCGCCCACACGTCATTATTTCCATTTCAGTCCATGACAGCCCGACAATGGTCATCAAAATGCTTCAAAAAACTCATAACGAAGCCTTGATAGCATGAATATTATGCAAACATCGCCGGTGTTCCTGAAAGAAAAGTGTTGAGCAGCACAGTACTTCAACTCGTGTCGTCAGGTAGCGTCAATGAAAGCATTTCTACCTAACAGCGTTCATTCGTTGCGTCATAGACGAAGCCGATGAATTAAGCCACCTGCTACCGTAGCAGCCTCTCGCTTCTTCATGTTCCATTAGGCTCCATTTCGAGTTCGCCTGAAATGAAAACATTTTATCAGATACCGACAGGTCCTGCATTTTTTCAATCGACATGCTTGGGCTCGTCACAGGCGCCAAGAAGCCGATAAACTTTCAAATATAATGTCAATTGTGTTGTAAACTCGAGTTTATGAAGCTCTCAGCACATTTTTCATTGACATTGCCATACCCAAAGGTACAACTCAAGTGATGGGCTTTGTTGCGTATTCGTGTTGTTATTTACTTTAAATACGTTTCAGCAGTGCTTTGCAGTGTTCGGCATTTAAAGCACATATCCATAGAATTTTTCGTTGCAACTTCTTTTCAACAAGTGTGTTATCTAATGTTTCTCATACAAGATCAACCTGTACAGATCAACATAATAGTTTCAGAATAAATTTAGTAACAGCACCATTCTATCTTTCTTTCTCAGAGACGGCCATGTATTGCCACCTCAGTTCCTGTGAGAAAATATTCCATTTTCCTTCAATAAAATACAAGATACAAAAATATTACCTGCGGCTTTCATTCTCAGTAACTAGTAAAATAAAGTCATTTCACTCTTGACAATTCAGCATACTAAAATATTTCTTTTGAAATATTATTTTAGCCTCTACGAAATTATTGAATAATAAATGCATTAGTAATGAATCTTTTCATTCTGAATATTTTCAGCACATCAATTAGCCATAGCCTTCATCGTTCACTGTAGATTTAGTCAACTCTTAGTACACAGGTGCTGGCGATTGTCAATTTGATATTTCTAAATATCCTGATCATCAATGATAATTCAGATTTTTGATGGCACCCAAAGAGCTTCCTCTGCTTCAGTTGGCAGTCCTCTAGGTTTACTTTCCAACAGGGTGTCATTACTGTTTCGTGCATCATTCTTTCTGAAATTACTGTGTTGTTATCAATTCCTGGTATCTTCAGTTTTTCTCATTCATATTGCTACTTATTCTTCGATGACTTCCTTAAACATTATTTTTCAAGCAGCTTGCAAGTTGTTCCACGAATACCGCGATACTTATGTGTGACATGCTTCGGTTGTTATTAAAGGCAGACTGTTATCTTCGTAAATATCTCAAGCCATATTTTCTAAAGAGCTACGATTCACAGCCTCATACATTTTCAGTTTGCCTGCATCATGACAAAATCATCGGCAGGTAATACCTATTAAGCCATCATTTTTATGCCGTTACTAAACAGGCAGGCTTACTTCTTAACATAGAACAAGTGTTAACGTTTTGCAGGCTCAGCCACCGGCTGCCAGAGCGGTCCGTCGCCAACACTGTTCAGCTTTCAAACCATATGTGGGGTCTGGTGAATGCACTGTGTAGCTTCGGCTATAGTTAGCAAACTAATAAAAACATAGATAACGACGGCAGAAGAACGCCACTTCGTCTTACGCCAGCTGAATTCACAAGACTGCTTGATAATGTATTAGGTAGCAGTGGTGTCTCTCGCGAGTTATTTGTGCTGCGTAACAAAGATATCTGTGTTATCAAAACCATCTGCTTCAGCGGTTTAGCACTCAGTTACTGCTTGCCAGCTTGGGGTCCAATGCCTTGAAGAATGGCCATCTCAACGGGAAGACAGAAAGATCGACGGCTTGTAAAGCCGGGTCATTCCTCGTTTACCACCGCGCGACAGACAAATCAGCCGTTAAAGCCGTTCAAAATCAAACAACTCATTAGACGAGCAATTTCAGAAAGGCACATCTACACGCGCAGTCTTACGAATGAGTTCACAGGCCGGATGTGCTCTCGTGCCAGATAGTGCCATGTACTATCTCTGGGAACCAGCGTCAACACAGCTCTGTTAACTGGCTGGTCTACCGGAGAGCGACGGTATCGACTGCAGCAGGCCATGTGATCTTCATTCAATCAATGCCATGCATAAATGACGGACAAGACATTTCAGTACCATCACCATCTATGTTCGCATAGGGAATGGGCCACACAACAGGAAAGAAAATCTGCAAGTTTCTCACTCTGACCACGTTGTAGAACAGAGGGCTCGGAAAAACCTTGTGTAAATAACAGGTTCGTGGCCACCTCTACTACTATAAGTGTTGTGCCTTTCCCCACACATTTTGTCGCAGCCTGTGTAATTTCACGCACTGTAAACAGCCTGCTCACCCTAAACACTTTCAGATTAATGATTATCAGCAATACCTGCAATGAAAACTTCATAGGAAGGCAAACTTAATAAATAGAACTGGTACCTAAACTCCTGAATGAGTTGATCACATATATTTCATACTCTATTCTAAGCAGTTATCATGAATGTAAGACAAATATTTCCATCATGAGAAAAATCTCAGTACAAACTCAGCATAATGTATATTAAAGTCAGCATGCGCCAGACAGAACGTTTATTATATGGTAAAAAGTGAAGCCTGCCAGCTTGTAAGTACATGACCTCATGAAACTGAACACAGCATTTGTCTTTTTATAGTAGCATTGTCAAACATGAAGTCAGACGTCCAGCAGTACCATACTGGTTGTAGTGCAAGGTTAGGCAACACTACATTGTGTTACTGAGAATGCTTGGAAAGTCAGCTCTGCCAGCTGCAATATTAGCGACATGCACCTGTAAGTTCCAACCACATTTGTTGCAATACCTCTCTCCCGTGAATACCAGCAAATCATGAGAATAATACTTAATAACTAACATTTGACCAGTTTTTTCATCAGATTATCCTGGAGAAAACCAATATCTGGCCGAACATTGGGACTGTACCTATCATACCGCTTCTTCAGCTCTCGCCAAAGCCAGTGATTTCGTAACGTATGCAGTTTATTATGACGAATTGAATTAATACTGGCAGCGTTACATTGTATCTGTCATTTATTGAACGAAACTGACGCGTAAGCTTCGAAAGGTTATATCAGAGGAAAATTCCTCAGCAGTTGATTAGTTATGAATCAATTGTTGTGAAAGAGGGTTGAGAAAGTAAGATTGAAGAAAGAGAATATGGAGAGTACAGTAAAAGCGAGTTTAGTGAGTTGCGTTGAAGGAAGGACGCCAGCCATCATTAGCAATATACCGCATTTATGCGCAATGACGGCACTCCGCTCACGACTTCGATGAGACATGGGAATCCATTATCACCGAACTGCATGCTTCCTGACCTTTGATCGTGTCGCGGATGCGCACATCTCCTGTCACGAGGTGCCTTCGTCATTGCGTTGCGGAAAACGCACCTGAAGATACCGTCACGCGTTTCCGACCCAGACCAAAGCCGTCTTCAGAAGAAATAGTCGCTAGCACTGGTTTTACCACCTAACTTGAATCGTTGTGCCAGCAGATTAGACCTGCGTAAGTATTCGAGTTGGCCATTCGGACAGTCGACAGCAAGAAAAAGTGCCTCGATCCTTCCATGTTTTACTTTATCGCGTTCCAACGGCATAGCGGAAGGGTTACACGCCGACTGAAGAGCGACGACGCGTGCTATGAAGGACAGCAAAGTTTCATTACATAATTGAACTAAAGATCGTGTTCAAAGAGCCACAAAAGTACAATGGACGATATCAGCAAGGTCCGAAGCGAATTTCTGAACTCATTAGTAATGAAACCTCACGAATAGCAGCAAAGGTGATTTCCTCAGCGTTCACCGTATGTAATACCGTGAGCGCGAATACATGAATGACAAGTATGCCATCGTTAAAAAGTAATATTTGGTATAAAGATTGAAATAATGATTGCATATTACATTTACATGCGGTCCTCGTATAGCATCACCCAGTAATGCTCGTCGAACCGCATTTTTGTCGTACTCCTCTCTTGCTTTCACGAACACCCAATATTTGAAGCTTGTTAATGCCTTTGGCGGTCATTTACTGGTGCAGTGAGTCACTTTGCCTTCTCTCATAAGTTTCCATCATCATTTTCAGTTAACATGCTCTCGGTTCTCAACCTTCCTCCAAAAACAGCACATCCATGAAGTCCATTTCTGATAGCTCAATAATAAGATACTTGGATAAAATCGATTTCTCTTTTATTCTTTTAAGATTTTTCTTCATCAAAAATTATCAGTTATATATAAACATCATCTGTTACTTCGGCCACAACCGACTTTTCGACAGAGCAGTGGTTCACTTGGTTTCACCTCAATAATACTTTGATTTTCGTTATTATTTTCGTTGATCATAATGACGGGGATTCTAATATAGTCATTGAGCTGCACTCAAATGTTTCATCACCAATTCTTCTGGGGTACCGAGCGCTAGTACGATTCGCACATGAACGATTGTCTATGAGTTATCGTCTTCTGCACCTATCTGAAAGTTTGCAGTAATATCATGTTAATCTCCGCTGAGGGGGTTATCATTTTTCTTCTGTCAGCGACAGGGCTTACTTTTATCAAAGGCTTTGTGATGAATTTATGGTTCTGGAAATAAAGAGAGTAAGCAACACGGCATAATATCGTATACTTCTTTTCGTTGTTTTTGACGAACTGTTGAAAAGGCCCGGAGCTGTTTGATCCGTTCTCATGAGTGCACTGAACTGGGATCGAGATGTTGCACAGCGATCAACAAAAATTTTCTGTGTTACAACATTACAGAAACACCTCGACACACCGCAACACTCACTGCAGCTCGTTGGCAGCCATAGAAGTCCGTGCTCTTCAAGAATTGTTCATTATTGCTCACGTTCAACACGAGTCACCGGACAATACCATTACGATATGAAATAATGATTCGAACTTCAGTAACTGAACGAATCGAGCCAAATTGAATAAAGGGGTAGCTCGTGTCATTTCATCGTTTTCGTGTCTGTTCATACACATGTCAGATTTATCATGGTTTACTTCATGTGATGACGGGACAGCAATGTAGTATGTGAACATTACATCATGAACATACAGACATACGCTCAATAAATGACTTTCTTCGTGTTTTGCCAGCCTGCCGTCAGTACAGTGAGAAAACAGTCAGCTTCAACAGATAAGTTTTTCTCCATTGTGTTACCCAAATTTCAGACGCAGATCAAGAAGAAATGAAGAACACGCAAGATCTTCCCTGCTTTATCCGGTATGCATCCACTTCAGCATCGTTGGTATTTATCGTAAACAGCGAGCAAAGGACCGTGATCATAAAAGATAATGAACAGCATCAAAGTCTCAGATACGACCTTCGAAAAAACCCCTGTCACCATATCTGTGGTTTCAAAGGCCATTATATCTGTGTACTCAGTTTTCTTCCACAATGGGCGAAAATCCTAACTTACACAAACATCGTAAGACTGTACAGATTTTTCCGTTAAAACTGTCGATCACCATTCTGTGCTCATTTTCATTGATTTTCTCACGTAATGGAAGCAAAAGAGTTTGTGACTATGTTACTCCCAAGAGATCAGTCACGTTACATTAGTCTGTTCATGACACACCGCAAAATAGTTAAAAGCGCATCACATTCGCGGATTTGCTGAAGATCTATCCACCGATAACCAGCAGCAATCGTCTACCTCGCCGATGTTCGAAAGAAACTCGTCCAGAGCAAGCCTCCAAATTGGAAGCCTAGAGGTCCCACGTGGGTCGCAGGCAACAAACAGACCACCTGAGCAATCAACTATTTGCGTATACTCTCGGTAGAAATTCAATCAAAATTACAGGGGATTGCCTTTCGTTTTCTATGAAAGCGAGATTTTCACTGACAGATGAATAGGAGATCGGTATTTGCTCATGCAAGCGTTACAGTGAGCAGCCTTCCATTATTTCATCCTTCAATAAAGATCAGTATAAATTTAACCTGCAAGTTGTGTTATTGCTTATCGACTATTTGCAGCAGCAGGCATTACTTAACACGTAATATAAAGAATAAATTATAGTGAATATTTAGCATTTTCATCTTTTGGTGTGAAAAGACTGAAGCCAGCCAATACATTCCTATATTAACAACAGAGCAATAAAGCCTAATGACGGAACAAATTCATTGCTTGTCGATTTTTAAACGATCTTTAGTATCAAATGAATAACTAGAGTTATGAGCACACGCATTAGCATATATATACAGCATACATATATATATATATATATATAGTTATATATATATTATAGCACACATCAAAAATATGTTGAAATAGGATACTTCTTCTTCTGCTTTCTGTGGCCTGGCTGAACATATTAGCAAACATGTTATTTATGACATATAAGCATATACATACATATATATATATATATATATACATATACATATTATTATACATATATAGCAGCATATATATACATACATATATACATATACATACGGTGCAAGTGTGTGTAAGATGTGTGTGTGTATAACAAATAAAACATGATCGCAAAAGCGTTCTATAAAATCCTTTTTGCAACCATAATTGTATTGATACAGCATATGTACGGTGCGCACAAGTTGTTAATTTCAAGCCTGTGTCGAGATCAGTAGTTACCTCGTTGAACGACCGGCATGAGAATAGGCCTCAAGACACCCCGACAGGTACAAGGTCCACACGATCGAAAGCAGCCCAGGTGACGCCAGAAGGGCAAAGCCTCGATTCTCGTTGTTGCTCTCGCCTGACGTCACGTCGACAAAACGCCCAACGCCTCGTCGCGCAGCCCAGTTCGATGGGACGAAGATTCAGAGTCGTCCTTTCATGGGTGCCGCTGGAAAGCCAGCTCGCTCATTCGTGCCCTCTCAACTCCGGAAGCACGTCACCGATTCATTGTTGCGGAGATTCACGCTCCGCCAACGCAAATTTTCATTACGCATATGACACGGTACCTTCTTCTTTTCACCAAGCATACAACAGCGAACTCGATGATCTGGGATTCTAAACGACAGTTGTAGCTCGCTTCCTCTTTTTTGCACTCGACTTAAGGAGCGCCGTTACTTGTAGACCAGTAGTATTCAGATATTCACGCGGATCCTGTTAACTGCAGTAAGATATGAGCAGCAATACGGTCTTCAGAATATTCGACAGCTTAGAAATAGATAGAAACCGCAGCAGCCTTCCTATATTCTCGTGAAGGAAGGCGACTACTGAAAAGGCGTTCAAAAAGTGTCTTTTCCATTTTTGCCAATTTAATGGTTGGGACTATTCTAGTCTATTGAAAAACCATTGACTTCCTCGTCCAGAATAAAGATATCATATAATGATACCATGACCGTATACAGATCAAAGTTTCAGCATCAAAATATTCCACGGGTAGTCTGCCCCCATTTTCTGGGGCTTCCTAAAACACATACGAATGCAATTTCAACCCCCATAGCATGTTCTTCATGTGAGCAAACTAGTTTCAACAGGTCGGCAAGCAGATCATCACCTTCCTTTGAACCTTCCATCTCTCAACGTAAAACAAGCGGAGATCATATAAAACAACATCAACACAGATCATTATATTAACTGATCGCCGACGTATTAGTCTTTTCGAGAACATTGCTCCAATGACAAAACCTTTTACGCCATAGAACGGAGTTTTGCTTGCGCAATGCGGACGATATCTGTAGGTCTCCTACGACAAAGCCAACGGTCTTTCAGCAAATTCGGTCCTCGATCATACTTAAACTCGCGGGGAAAAGCACCAGTCGCTCGTAAGAACAGCTGCACAGTCATCGTTTTCATAGTGTGTGTGAGTTTGCTTTCGCGAGATCGCGGGCCAGCATTGTGTTCGGAGACGCGGCAAAGAACCATTAGCACTGTCGTGGCACTGCAGCCTTGTGAAGCCTTCGCTCCGAAAGGCAGCCACAGAATGCTCTGTCAATACCAGTCGCCAGCAAGTAAACAGGTCAGAACACGCCGCCCGTCGGCAAAGCCCGCGGACAAGCTTAAATAGGAGATACAATTGAAAGGCCAAAAAAAGTAAAGCCTCCCATAGATGATCCTGAACCTACCATCAGTCAGACTACAGGAACAGGAGACATGGAAATGATGTCATTACATATTGACGCAGCCTCAAGTGAGGTGTTCCAGAGATTACCAGCATGACACAGACGAGTTAGCCGATGACTTAAAGAATGACTTTCTCAGAGATATATGCCAGCAACTGTGTTACTGCAAAAAGTTCTATAAATATCTCTGAAACAATATTTGTCTACAGCCACTTATGATGAGTTAATGCAGAGTGGTTTGGCATGAAATGCTTGATGTAAATATAAGTTTTCCTTCTTTCTCTTCTTCTCTCTCTTCTTCTCTTCTTCTTCTCTTCTCTCTCTTCTCTATATATATACATATATATAAGAGAGAGATATATATATATATATATATATATATATATATATATATATATATATATATATATATATATACACACACATATATGTATATATATATATATATATATATACATATATATAGAGTATATATATATATATATATATATATATATATATATATATATATATATATATATATATATATATATATATATATATATATATATATATATATAGAGAAAGAGAGAGAGAGAGAGAGAGAGAGAGAGAGAGAGAGAGAGAGAGAGAGAGAGAGAGAGGCCGATAAAACATTGCATAAACGCTGTAAAAATACATTTCAGTACCAGTACTTCTGCATTCTTCATCACTGGTGAAATATGGACAAATGGAAATTGACGGGAGTATTTATAGGGCACACGCAGGTGTGGTAACACGAAGTTGCTGGCATGTAAATGTCCTGTGACCCTGGATGGAAAGGGGTCATTCCCTAGCATTTAGGTCATCAGTAACTTCCGTCTGTGTCGAGTCTGGTGGGGGGTATCCGCCGGAACACCTCCTTGAGAACACGTCTTAAGATTATCTCTGTGGCGAAATCCGATTTCCATCGTCCTCCTGACAGGTTCCTGTAGTCTGACTGATAGAGGTAGGTTCCAGGATCGTCCTTTTATATAGGAGGCTACTTTTGAAAAGCAGCTCGGCCCCACTCCAATTTATGGTGGATGGTCATTATCCCTATTTAAGGCCCGTCCACACTAGCGGGCACTGCCCGACGGGCAAACGCTGTTCCCATAACCTGTTCCACTATACTGAGCGACTGAGTATTGAGCCAGAGCGATGCGATTGTCTGGTAACACTGCTTCAGAGGCGAGAGAAAATACAAAGAGCTGCAAGTGCCCGACGGGCATGCCCGCTCGTGTGGACAGGCCATAACATGCACGAAAATCCTCGAACTCTCCGAAGAATGCTGTACTGATCATTCATGCCATATTAATCTGTCTCGCGAAAGTAGGCTTCCTACACACTATGAAGGCGTATTTATTCTGTATTCTTACGAGCGATACCCATAGGAGAGGCAATTTACAGTCTTTTCCCACTTGGGTTTAAATTTAATGATCGGGATTAGCGAATTTACTCACTGAAAAGATTCATTGAGAACGTCGCGGAATGCAAAGATATCATCCACGTACCTAAGCAAAATTTCCGTTTCACAATATTTCAAGTAAAGGGTTTTTGTCATTGCCAAGACGAAATGTTCCTCAAGAAAAGACAATACGTCGGCGATCGGGACTATAATATATAATGAATCTGTGTCTAAACTGAGCATTTTGGTGTTATTCAATTTTTATATAAAATCCTCCACTTGTTTTACGTTTGAGGATGGGAAGGTTCCAAAGGAAGGTGATAATAAATCTGCCGGCCGTTTAGATAGTTTATACATGAAAGAACCCATACTGGATATTATGGGGGGTTGGGAATTGCATTCGTATGTGTTTTAGGAGCCCCAAAAATTAGGGAAGAGGCGAACCTATACATGGAATATTTTGATGCTGAAACTTTGGCATCTATTATAACTGGTCATATGGTGTGGCTTAGATACGTATATGATATCTTTATATTCTGAGACAATAGCGAGGGAGATTTCAATGGATTTTTCAATAGACTAAATTCGTTAATCCAAACCATTAAATTGAAAACAAAAATGGAAAAAGACTTTGAATTGCCTTTCCAATGAATACGCCTTCCCTTCACAGAATATAGGAAGGCTACTTTTTGCGGTTTCCTATGTTCACTCTTCCTAAGCTGTCGAGATGTCTCTGTCAAGACCATGGCTAGCTGTAATCTATGTCTCATAGTGCTTAGGATATATTCGCATGGGTATCTACAGAAAATATACTACTGAGGTCCTACAAACAACAACGAAAAAAAAAAGCTTCCTTAAGTCGAGAATACTAAAAAAAAGAAACTGAACACCACAGATCTAACAATCGTTTTATTTTTTAGAATCCCAGATCCATCGGGAGTTCACTCATTAATGTATACTTGAATTGAAAAAAGAAGAAGACACCCGTGCTCAAGAGTTTCCATGGTGCAGTATCTGTAATGAAATTTACGTTGGCGGGAAAGGCAGATCATCCCACAACTATTAATAGACACAAAAGATCAGTACGACATGCTTCGGAGAGTTGGGAGATTTTCAACTGGAGTGGAGCTGAGCTGGCTTTCAAAAGCAGGCACCCACATGAAAGGACGACTCTGGAATCTGCCTTCGTCAGTCAGACTAAGGCTGCGTCCACACGACCGAGCTTTGTTCGACGAATTTTGTCCGACGTGACGTCAGAAGCGGGGAAACAGCGGGGCAAAGTCAGAACTTTGCCCGCTTCTGACGTCACGCAGGACAAAGCTCGATCGTGTGGACGCAGCCTTACAATATAAACCTGTCAGGAGGACGGTGGAACATCGGATTTCACCCAGGAGTTTATCTTGGGGCCTATTCTCAAGCCAGTGTTCCAGCGAATAACCCCACTGGTCTCGACACAGACAGGGGTTAACGAAGCCCAAAACACAAGGTCTTGCCACCCTTGCATATGCCTTATCAATACAGATATATATGGTTGCAAAAAGTTTTTATAAGGGCCTTTTTACCGTCATGGTACACTGTTTGATTGCGGTAAAAGAGAATACACACACACATACACACACACACGTTAATACCATATATATATATATATATATATATATATATATATATATATATATATATATATATATATATATATATATATATATATATATATATATATATATATATACATACTTATATGTCACTAAATAGCGCGTGACAATGTATTCAGCCAAGGCCACAGGAAAATTAGAAGAAGGAGTATCAAGCGCTGTGTTCTTTCAACATATTTTTGATGTGGCTCAAGTTAAATATATATATATATATATATATATATATATATATATATATATATATATATATATATATATGTGTGTGTGCTCATAACTCCTAGTTATTCATTTGATGCTAAAGATCGTTTTAAGAAAAATCAACAAGAAACCCAAGTAACTGAAAGATTTATTTTCCCATCATTAGACTTTGTGCTTCCTACGACGGTGTTAATCTCGGGTCTTTCAGCGGATTTAATGGTGGCTGGCTTCAGTGTTTTCACACCAAAAAGTTGAAGGCCTTTAAATATTCACACCTTCCTCGTTGGTCTTTATATTACGTGTTAAATGTGCCACAAACACAAAGAAAGAAAACTTTACTTTTATAAATCGTCGATAAGTAAACCAGCCTGGACCTGTGCTTTTAACCGCAGGTTAAGATTTCATACTGATCCTTTTAATTAGAGGATGAGAATAATGGAAGGTACTCACATATGGCATAAAGAGCCTTTAGCTTGAGCCAAAATGCCGGTCTCTGGTCATCTCTGTCAAGAGTGAGAATCTCAGCTTTCATAGAAGAGCAGAAGGCTTGAGTCCCTGTGAAGTTTTGATTGGATTTCTGCAGGAGTATGCACCAAAATAAGTTGATTGTAGATTGGTCTGTTTTGATTGCCTGCATTTTTGTGGGACCTCTGCTAAACCAGATTTGGGAACTGCACTCTGGGATTTCACTTTTCAGACATCGGCAGAATTTAGACGATTGTATGTTGTCTTAACCTGGTTATCAGTTGGATAGATCTTTGTAAATCCACAGATAATGATCACAGCTTGGCTGACTTGCTTGGTGTGTCATGAACAAGTTGCTGTATGCACAGGCATTCAACAGTGACTGATCTCTTGGGAAATTAACATAGTCACAAACTCTTTTTAGCTTCCATTGCAGTGAGAAATCCAATGAAATAGGCCTGGAATGAGTGTGCGCTTGCATTATTTGAGTTTTAACCGGAAAAATGCATTGGTATAGGCTACGAGTTTTGATGTTTGTGTAAGTTAGAAGTTTTCACCAGTAGCTGGAGAAACTGAAGTACCTGAATTATATGTGGCCTTTTGGGAACTTCCTAGGTAGTGACCCCCATGCCTTGGGGTCATTATCTAGACTGATATTTCTTGGGGGCCACATCTTTATGATATTTACAGTCCTTTGCTCATGCTTTACGGTCATCCTCAACGGTGTAAGGTGGATGGCTACCAAGAGTTAAAACCCTTTGGGGGAGGCGCCATCTAGGAAAAAGATCTGCATTGTTCTGCATTTCAGCCAGTCTGCGTCTGTGAAATTTAGGATCAGCAATGAGGAAAACTATCTGTTGAAACTGTTTGTTTTCCTCACTGTACTGACAGCCAAGGTACAGCAAAACCTTAAGAAAAGTCAATGATTTGTTGAGCGTATGTCACATTATTATCGTGTGGACGTTCCTTGAATGTGAAATGTTCTACGCTACTACAGTATATCCCGTCATCACATGAAGTAAACCATGATAAATCCTGACATATTAGGTATGAACAGAGATTTTAGAAATGATGATGGAAATGACACAGGCTACCCTTTATTCGAATTTGTCAGTTCGTTCAGGTTCTGGAACTAAATAAGTTCAAGATCATTCTTCATATCAGTAATAATTATTGTCCAGTGTCATGGTGGAACATTGAGAGCCAATAATGAGGTCATTCTTGAGAAGAGCTTAGTTCCTATAATATAGCAAACTGCAGTGGTGTATTCTGCCTTGAATATTATTTGTATCCAGGTGTTTCCTGTAATAAGTATATAACACAGAAAATTTTTGTTACAGATGATGAGTCGCTTCAAGTTCTGCAGCCATCTCGGTCCAAGTTTCAGTACACTCATGAAGACAGTTCAGATACAGCTCAAGGCCTTTCAACAGTTCGGTCAAGTAAAACAGAAAAAAAAGTACTTCCTTGATATTATGCCACGTGTAACAGCACTTCTTTATTTCCAGAACCATCAATTCATCTAAAGCCTTTGATAAAGTAAAACCCTGTCCTTTGATAGAGAAAGAGCTGAGAAATGCCCCTCAGTAAAGCAGAATTGGCTATATGGTCTATTACTGCAAACTTTTTCGAAATGATGAGTCTTAGGGAGACATTCAGCTCTGGAATAGTCAATTCGTATTGCGAAATCGGTACTGTATCAATTATAGCCCCAGAAGTTTTGATTTGACAAATCAACACGGTACAGGTTAAGCTATTATTATATTAGAATCCCCAAATCATTATGATCAACGAAAATAATAGCAAAATCAAAAAGTAATGAAACAGGGAATTAATAAGTAGGAATTGATTTTTCGTCTGGTATGTAAAGCGTACTTGATACCTGAATGATGTCAAGTCAGATTTAGTTGGGGATAAATTTGTGGGTAGGTGCTGGATGAGTGTTTATAAATATAATGCAAATGTGATTTTGATAGAAGAAAATCTTAAAAATTTAAAGAAATCCGTTTTAGTCCCAAAATTGTCTGTGTGGAAACGAACTGGGCTGTATCAAATGGACTTCATGGATGTACTGAAATGACTTGGAGGAGTTGGAGGAACCAGGAACCTCTGGAGTAACTGGGAAAACTGATGTTAAGGTGGAGAGCAAAGCAGCCTTCAGGAGAAGGCAGGAGTCAGTCACTGCACCAGGTAAGAGTATTCATATGGAACAAACCCACCAAAGGGGCCATTAACTTGAAATTCTTTAAGCTTCCAAAGAATATTAAGGTGTTCATTAGAAAGAAATAAGAGGAGGTACAGTAAAGGGAAATACGGGAAGATGAGCCTTCACATTCTTGAACATTATAAGGTCTATGTTATGTTGATGCTATACAAAGGACCCGCATAGTACTGTAATGTAATATACAATCATTATTTCAATCTTTATACCAAAATGTACTTTTATTGATATGTTTTAATCATTCATGTAATGTATACAGTATTACATACAGGTAGGCACTGAGAAAATCACCTTGCTGCTGGTAGTTCTCTGTAGGGGTTTCTGTTGCACCTGTAAAAGGTTCCAAGAATTCCTTCGGGACAGCTGCTGCTGATGCTCATTGGTGCCTTCCGCTCTCCCATTGTACTAGCTAGTGGCTCCCCCCTGGTTACAGTCTTTACACACATGTCAGTAGTTCAATTATGTATTAATGAAACCGTTTCTGAATTCATCCTTCCTGCTTTGCACGTGTCATACACTGTATAGTCACGCATTCTTGACCCTTCCTAATTATATCTGCATTTAGGGTTGCACCGTGAAACATGAATACGATTGAGACGCACTTTCTTTATATCATTTGCCAAGATAATTAACTTCCAGATACTGCACTATCTAATCCTCTGCTGTGATCTGCTAGGGTTTAATTAAAACCAGACTAACGACTAATTTCTTGTTTCAGGTTCCTGGCTTTACGACAACTGATCTCGTCAGAGCCGTGGCAAGGCATCTTCAAGATTCGATTTTTCCACAACACTAATGTCAAGAGGCCACTTACTCCCTATTGGTAAGGAATGTGCACATCCCTTTTTTGACCTGATCAAAGATTAGGAAGCATATGGTTCAGTACAGTAATGGATTCCCATGTCTCATCAGAATAAAAACCCCGCAGGGGGGTAATGCCATCATTGCGCCTCATGCGGTGCACTGTAGGCATTACTTCATGGTCTTTGCAGCGTCCCTTCAGCCCCTAGCCGCAACTCCTTTCGCTCCTTTTACTGTACCTCCTCTCATATTCTCTTTCTTCCATCTTACTTTCCTCAACCCTCTCCTAACAATTGATTCATAGTGCTTCTTCAACTGCTTTGAGGTTTTCCTCCTGTTACTTAACCTTTCAGAACTTTTTACCGTCAATTTCCGTTTCAGCCCTAAATGACCTCATAGGTCCCAATGCTTGGCCTTTGCCCTAAATTCTGTATTCAATTCAATTCATCATAATAAACACATACGTTGCAAGAATCCTTGAAGCTTTTTGGCAGAGCTGAAGAAATAGTGTGTCATTTTAGTGTCCAATATTTCAGCCAAATGTTGGTTTTCTCAAAGGATGTCCTGATGAAAAAAACAGTCAAATATTGGATTAATCTAAAGTGGTATTGTTCTCATGATTTATGGGTCTAATTATTCACAGGAGGGGAATTATTGCAATAAATTTATTAGTTTGGAACTTACAAGGTGCATGTCAGCCATGTGCAGTTCGTAAGAATCTGACTTGTTTCCAAGCATTCTCAAGTAACCCACAGACATTCAAAGTCACAAGTATTTGCCTAACAGCTGCACTACAATAATTGTGTTATGAGTTAAACCTTTTGATAAGTGTGACGTCATCTGACTTCATGTTTGACAATGCTATACTCAAAAGGCCTCCTGCATAGCAAGAATGCTGTGTTTTAAGAGAGTTGGTTTTCATGGGGTCTGTAATATTGAGCTTAGCCCTTACAAATGGATTCCAAGGCAACCCAGGCTTCCTTTTCTACCATATAATAAACGTTGATTTGCAGTCTGATATTAAGTATACTGACTTTACAATATACATTTATATACAGGTTGTACTGGGATTTTTCTCATGTTGATATTTGTCACTTACATTTCATATTAAGCTGCTTAAAGTCAGGAGGTACATGGGAGAACTATATCTTGATCAACTCATTCAAGGAAGGTTTAGGTTATACCAGTTCCTATTTGAGTAAGTTTTGCCTTCTATATAGAGATTTTCATTTGCAGATTTGTTGCTGAGTGGAAATCCGATTAGTCTGAAGGTGTTTAAGTTAGGCAGAAGACTGTTTACAGTGCATGGAATTTTTACAAAAGACTGCAGGCTTAAACAATAATGGGGAAAAGGCAACACTATACTAAGTAAGTAGAGGTTCAACCACGAACCTGGTATTTCACTGTTAGCCACAAGACAATTCTTGCTGCCTCACATACGGGCCACACCTCTGATGTTTCTCTACAACATGAGATTAGAGTGAAGCTTTGCAGGTTTTCTTCCTGTTGTGTGGAGGCCCATTCCCTGCCTCTGGGTTTATAAGATAGTAGGTGAGAACACTGGAAATCTTATCCATCCATTTATGCATAGCATTGATTGGATGATGAATCACATGGCTACCTTGCAGTCGACCATCCTTCTCCAGTCGTGTAGTTGTCGAGCTTGTGGTGACACCCCTTGAGTTCACCACTCCACAAGGATGGGTACATGGCATATCTGTGCTGGGGGTACATCCAACACATTGGCCAAGCCACTATTGAGACTCATTCATAGAAAGACACACACGCAGTGCCAAAGATCTACAATGCCTTTCCCTTAGAGTACTCATCCCTAATGGGTTTTGAGCATTTTGGGTGTGGCCCCTCTGCAGCAGTAAGGCAATGTGCTCACCTTCACTTGCTGGTGAAATCAAGCAAGTGGTTAGAATGTGCCCAGCAGAGATCCTAAGCTTCATCGTCTCACAATAGCCCCATTAGATGGCCATTCTTCCCAAAGGCGATTGGACCCCAAATGCAGCAAGCAGTGTGCTTGGGGATACTAAACCACTAAACAGATGGACTTTTGATAGCCTAGATATCGCACACAACACACCTCACACAGCACAAATAACTCCTGGGGGACACCACACTGCTACCTGGGCCATTATCAAACGAATCTTGTGGAGTGCAACAGTAAGACCCAGGGTGGCATCCAGCAGTTAGTGGAGCTGGAAAGCCATTATTCTGCAGGGGAGCTAATAGCTATTGAAATAGCTAATATGCCTAAATTCTAATTGCTCCTGCCATTGACCCACACATTGTCTATGACTTGTCGTTTGCTGAGCGGCTGAATCCATGACCAAAGGTGTGCCAAGCTGCAAGTGCCTTTGACTTACCAGACCCCACATAAAATAGTTTGAAAGCAAGACAAGTGTTCGAAAGACCATGAGTTGAGACTTTAATTGCACTCTAAGCTTTAGCCAGTGAGAACTAGACTTCTAAAACCACCAAGACTGATTGAAAGCACTTGGACCTTTATGTTACTAGAAGTAGAAGCCTGCCTGTTTAAGTAACAGCATAAAAAATGATAACTTAATGGAATATTACCTGCTACCCGTGGATTTAATCCCGTGTCCGGAACAAAACTGAAAATGTATAGGAGTATTGAATCGCCCAAAATAACTAGAAAATATGAAGCAGGATATTTACAGAGATATTTATGAATCTGCCTTTAATAACTGCTTTCAAGCATGTCTGCACATAAGGATCACGGAGTGAGAATTCGTGGAACCAGCTTGCAAGCAAGATGTTAGAAAAATGAATGTTTTAAGGAGTCATCATCAGAAAATTCATCAAATTACAGCAATAACTGAGATGGGAAAACAGGGAGATACCAAGGAATTGTGTAACACAGTAGTAGTTTTCAAGAGAACAGTGCACGAAACCTGGTGTGAGGACCTGCCTGTTGAACCAAAGGAGGGCAAATAGGAGGGACTGCCTTAGCTGAACAGGAAGGGAGGGAAACCTTCTACTGGGTTATGCCATCAAATCCTGGATTATCATTGGTGAGTCTCGAAGTATTTAGGAGTATGGAATTGTGTCATAGCTTTTTAGCAGACCACCTGTAACACTTTCAGAGTTGTTCATCCTACGAATAGGAAGACAGATGTAGAGAACTATGAAACTGGAGTAGACCATGAGTGGTAGTACTGAAAGATATTCAGGAATGGAAAGGTTGCATTTACTGTGCATTTATTGTTCAATGAATTTCGTAGAGGCAAAATGAAATATTTCAAAAGAAATGTTTTAGGTGCTGGATTATTCAAAGAGTGAGAAATGACAGTACACTAGTTGCTGAATTGGAAAGCCGTTTTATTTGTGAAATGTTCAGGAATGCCCAGTTGTGGTACATCTCAGTATTTTGTGAAGGAAATGGAATGTTTTTCCTCTCACAGGGCCTGAGGGAGGTCTTGTACATGGCCATCTCATTTCTGAGAAGAAGATAGAATGAATTGCTGAAAACACACTTCATTTTATTCTAGGCTGCTTGTATTTGATCTGTACAAGATCAGACACAGGAAGTTTGATCTTGTATGAGGAAACGATTAGATTAACACACTTGTTGAAAGAGTTGCAACAGGAAAAAAGATAATATAGCTGTTCTTCTATGAAGTTATGGTAAGCTGTGAGGTCTGGGTACTTGCAAAAGCTGCTGTAGGAGCAGTATTTAAAGTAAATAACAACTTGCAGATATTTTGCACAGCTTAAAGAGGCCATCTGCTTGAGTTGTACACCTTTAAGGATATGTAATATCAATGAAAAATGATACTGGGGCTTCATAAATGAGTTTACAGCACAATTGACGGTATATTTGGAAAGTTTTATCAATTTTCTTGCAGCTTATGTATTGGGAAGCTTTGACCCAAAAGCTTTAGATGTCGATTGAAAAATGCAAGGACATTATCAGTATCTGATAAAATGTTTTCATTTCAGGCTGACAACTTCAGAGAATGGGCCACAATAAGGACATGAAGGGCGAGGAGGCTTATACACAGTATACTAGAGTGGACTAAGCCCAATTCGTCAGCTAGATCTATGACCTGTAAGGATAAGACACTGGTAAGATTAGAAATGCTTCATTGTACTGCCTTTGACTGACTACAGAGTTGAAGTCTGTGCATTATATAGCACTTTTCTTTTCCAGGAACACCAGCTGAAAATTCCAGTGATTGTTTTGCATAATAGACCATACTATCAAAATTCATTTATGGGTTTTTTGAAGCATTTTGGTAAACCATTTGTCAGAACTTGTACAGTATCAAGAAATAAATGGATTTGGAATGGAAATAATGACGTGTAGAGTAAGGCGGAGAAAATGGTGTCAATAGACCAGGTGTAAATGTGAAGCAATGCAGAAGGAGTCCAACTGGAGAATCCCAGAAGTCTTGTTGAGCTCTGTGGAAGAGATTGTGGGGAATTGGTTCTGTGGTATACCATTGATAGGCTATAGGAGTGAAATGTGATGTTATTGAAAAACTAAACTGTACTAGAATGTCCATCGAAAATGTTTGCAACAGTACAAAAATTGAGCACCTCAGTGTAAATGAAAAAGTTTTCTTTTAAAGTTATAATAACCATCTCTAAATTTTGTCAGAATTTGTGCCAATTTTAAGAATCCTTACGAGGTTACTGCTCAGTACTTACTAGGTTTTTATTTTTTCAACAATTGTTCTTCCAGTTTAATGTCCAATGGACTAGATACCGTAGTTATACACGAATATCCAGTTCGCAACCCAGGTAGCTTGGGACGCAACTGTTGAATTACTTTCCTGGACTGGGGATCATTTTGAACCTTATTCTCGAAACTGCGAGCTTGCCAGAAAAAAGAAATTCACATACTTTTTTCTTTTTTAGCAAATAACAGAAGCAATTGTGAACTCTGACAGTGTAAGACTGGGTGGAAGGCTATATGTCCCGACCCAAAAAATACCCCAGGTGGGTCATAATCGCAGTGCTGAATACGAAAATTCCAAAAATGATGAAGTAGAAAAGCCCACAGAATCAAAGGATGTGACTATGGAAAAAAGAGAAAAGCTGATTGTTGAAAAGATATTCTGGAGGATAATTGATCTGTCTTGCAAGATTCCCAAGCGTAAATCTGGGAAATAAATTAAAACTTCATTTGCTTGGCTGTGGTTTCTCCACTATTAAGGTTTCAGCTACATTTCCATGACCCAGTAAACACTATCGCGAAGGATTTGTGGAATTTTTACCATAGAATTTTGTTCCCTGTCTTGTACCTCTATGAGACTTCACTTCACATTTCATGCATTGTCAGAGAACTAAAAGACAGGCCTCTATCATTCCTGAACTGCTTTTAATGTCCAGGGTGATTGTACACATTCAAGAGACTGGCCCACATTATTTTTGCACTGCCTTACGTCCAGTGTATTTTTACCGAAACAAAGAGCCGAGACTACAGTCTTGCTACAGTATTGCTGTCAGGCATTAGTATACAACTCATTTCCAGTGGCATTTTACTGAATTAGGGAGTTGGGACAACATTGTAACTGGACTACCTTGAATGTTTTGTACTGAAGTGTTAAGAATTTCAATACAGTATTGTTGGTTGGTGTTCAGGGCATGTTTTTCTAAATGTTGAGGCAGGGCTGATTTACTGCTCTATTACTTGTTGTATTAAAAGGAATTTTACTGAGAAGAGAAGCAGAATTACATCTTTGATATTCAGGGTAATAGTGTTTCATTGCTAAACTTAATGTGATGTCAAATTTCTAAGTTTTGTTATTGTATTAGGAGTTTTTCAACTTGATGCAATAGGGAACCACATTTTTTCACTCCATTATTGATATCTGGGCAAAATATTTCGATAACAAAGGGCGTATTGGCATTGCTGGTATACAGTTCTCCCTGCTTCGAAATACTCCATGATCAAATTATGGAAATCTGATTTTAGGATTGTAGCTCAGAGTGACGCACTTTACGAGGTCAAAGAACGAGGTGTGTTGAGTAACATAACATTCAAATCTTACACTTTTGGGGAAATACTTTTCATCATATGCTATCAATTATAAGGAGTCCATTTAATTTTAGGTATTCACAACTTTTACATAATATATCTTGGTACTTAACTAAAACCATTTGACAGTGCACTATATCACCAAAAATTAGCGGGAGGTGTCTTGTACACTGTGTCAAAAGTACCATTTCGATCAAGTAATTAGTTTGAAAGAGATTTTAGAAAAACGATGACTCGCGGTCCCTGAAACGGAGAGTTGTTCAAATTTTCCCTGCTGTTCTCTAGTGAGTATGGGTCAATTTTAGGGACTATATGAAATGATTTGGTTTTTCATGAGTACCCTGAGATGTGTAGTTGGTGAGAGCAGTAACTGGCTCTTTTCTGACAGTAACTGAGCCAAGCAGGGAATGTTTGGATGGATTTAAGACAAACTAGAGAGAGGTGGGACAATGTTAGCACAGAAATATCTTTCCAGATTACGGGAAAGTGTTCGAGATGGTTTGATGAATGTTATAGCCAGGCTCGAGTATCGATGATAATTAGAATAATAATAATATATAATAATAATAATAACAACAACAACACAGGCAAAAAGAATATTTTACTATGATTTGCTAATAGAAATTTAGGCTAAGAATTCTCCCAATTTTGCATTGCAATTCAGTTTTGAATTAATATTCACAGTAGCTGTGAAAAGAATGAATTAACTTCATTAAGACGTCTTTTATAAATGACTTCAGACGCTCAGCACGGGCCTGGAAAGCCCCTGTCCCATCTGTGCCCCTTTTAGTAAAAGGGACCTAGGCAGGATGCAGGCCTTACAGAATGAATTACCCTTTATTACTTTGTTTATCTCAGAGTGATATTTTGTCATTAACTTCTTCAGGAAAGTGTCTGCAGCCACCACGCATCGATGGGGCAAGTTGAACAGGCATAAGTGGAACAAGTCGACTGGACTCCTCTCAAGTCTCGCCTCGCAATTCCACAAGTACCTACTATGGACGAAGAACTGTGACCTCAAGAAAGGCCTGCGTTTAGTTTTAACAAATTAATAGAAGGTAGTGCTTGGTCACCTGTGTCAACAGTTGCCTGTGGCCAGATGAAGTGGAAAAAATGGTCCCACCAAATGTAAATCTTGGGAAGAGTCATACTTTCATACAGAGGGAGACTGTAATCTTACAAATGCTGGCCGTTAAAACTAAGACGGTGTTAAGTTTGTAGTCGTGAACTTTCTCTTATCATGGTGATCACAGTGCCTATTGACTCAAAGTCGAGTAGAGTTCAGCCTTTCTTCTTGTAATTTTTAAGTATGAACTGTAGGAGGCTATATCATGTGAGGTAGTTCAGTGTGATTCAGGAGATATATTTCATTACTGAAACCTGCTACTGGTTTAATATTTCAGGAGAAATATTTCCATTTTTGTCTTCTCAGTTGAACGTTAATATCGGGTCGCTCAGAACTATTCAGGATGTATAGACTTCTTTTACACCCAAAGCTCATATCAGCTTAGTTTAAACTAATAAGCATTTACCTAAAGTTTTTATAAATTTATTGTCAGGTAAGATATGACCTTGGATGTTTCAGAATCCGTATTTATCTTGCTAAGACTTCATATCACTTGAAGACCAGCTGTCAGTTCAGCACATTTCAGGATAACATAGTTTATTTTCTCTTAAATTTCTCTATTAGCTAGTGGTAAGAAGTTCAGTGTTTCAGAATACACTGTATCTTGATCACTTATTTTCATATCAGTCAAAGAGGAGCAATGAGGTGCCTCTGTATATTTCAGGACACGGTCTTTGTTACTTGAGATTCATAAGTTTATTATGTCCAGTATGAAATGACTTTCTGCTCTTATCATTTTTAGGACACATAGGTTTTAAAAATGAATTCCTTATATGTTTAATATTAGCTGGAATCTAATGTCAGTCTAATATCACTCAAAAGTAGCTCAGTGTATCCGTAGGTCATTCAGTTTTCTTGTAAAGTATTAGCTGTCTGGCAAATTTCAGGATACATGTTTTTTTATATGAGATTTATAGCAGTTTAAAGGTAGCCATGAAAAGGCTCAGTTTGTTTCAGGGTACATAGCCTTTGTTTTGTTTATCCAAATATCTTATTTAGATATTTCATTAGTTTGATAATTATCTTTTCAGATACAAATTTTCACTTGAATTTCTTAGCAGTGTTAACATCAGCTATCAGTAGCTTGGTACATTTCAGGATATAATCTTTAATACAGTTATCATTAGTTTACTATCATCCACCAAGGAGTTAAGGCTGTTTCAGGCTACATAACATGAAACATAAGTTTCTTGTTAGTGAAGTAACAGCTATTAGACAGTCATGGCTACTTTTTGACTATTTTATATCGAGAAGTCACGTATGTTAAAGAATAGCTTTTCATTAGCCTGGTTCAATATTACAGTCAAGTAATTGACTGTTTTACAGAACACATTTTCGTCTAGTTGCGATTTACATCATCCAGTAGGTCATTCGTCGTTCAATGCACGTGTACTTGCCTGGTGCGAGGGTCACGTGAGATTAATCGTAGGATAAGGTTTATTATTTCAGCTTCCGGAGTTCAAAACTATCAACAGCAAGTAGGTTAACAGTTGCAAACAATAGGTTTGACTGATATTATGGAATATCTTCGTAGTGATCAATACAATTAGGAATAGTTGTGTGGAGTCAAACCTGTGAGGTATTAAACTTTAAAGAATAGATAATATTCACAGCTAAAGTACAAATTATTCCTGATATTTTTCCTCAGTGAAGTTTAAGAGATATTGCCAAATCAGCTTCCATAACAGTAGGGACCTAGAATTAAGCTTCTTGTACACTTTTTGAAAGTTTTGTCCATAGTTTGTTTCTTTAGTGGTTTATGTAAGATTTCCCTTAGAAAATTAGTATAATAGTTCCGAGGTCTTGCGTTATTGTAATGTTACATAAGCATTGGACTACCTTGAAACTTAGGTTATTGAAAGGCTCTGGTGATTACGAGAGAGAGAAGTCATCCTGAAACGTTGACACGTTTGCACTGTTGAGGCAGGAGATATTTCAAAGTTAGTTTATCAGTTTTGTCTCAGATTTGATGAAGGTGAACTTGTCATTATTTTCAAGTGATTAAACAAAACTGTGATTTTTGTACAAAGCTTGCCTTGACAGTAATGCTTATTGCTTAACAGTAAACATACACCACTTAAAGGTTAATTGTGTAAATATTGGAGAGGACCTTTTCAAGAGCATTATTCTCATGGCATCTCTCCATATTTCAAGACACTGCTTGCACATGAAGGTTCCAAACTGAAAGTGTTACTTTGAGGGCACACTTTAGTATTGCTGTCAAATACATCATAGATAAATTATTTAATAAGCGAATTCTAAATTTCTCTGTTACTTTTGGGGGCATTTGCAATACTGGTAATGGTATTTGAGGTAAATGATTCAGCCATATTGAATGCAATACTTTAGGATAATTTGGTTTTTCTGAAAATTTCACAGGTCGATGAATCTGTAAGTAGACTCAAATTGAAAGCATTACCTCAAATGAGATGAGGTTTTGTTAACAATGGTGCCTTAGGTAAATGAATAAGTCCATTCAACAGTGTCTTTGAATGGGCGTTTGACAAGGCTATATTTGGCATATGAATTAATAAGCATTCTCATTTATTTTTCATTAGGGCACTAAGTATTTTCCAGACATCTGACACACAAGGCCAATTCCTTCCTTAGTAGACTCATCATAGCTATTAGGAGAGTTGCTATGTAATTGAATACTGTTTTAATCTGTTTTTGTGATGCAACCAAATCACACCTATCTCTTTCCTTGTGAGGTCGTCACAAAGGGACTGATTTTCCATGAATGTTGTAAATTGGAGTAGTTAGGTTAAAGAGGTTGAACAGCACAAGTGGAAGGAACTAAAGGGGAAGATATATTTGATAATCAGGGAATTTTTTTATACATAGACTTGGCCTCAAGAATAATTATCAGAAATGAAATCTTAACAGAAGAGTCCTGTCTAAGCTTAGGACCCAAATCAGTTCTGAAATTGTCTGTAGTTACATTTCAAGAAGGTAAACATGTCTTTAATTGCTTGTGACTCTGACGTCAGTTCTTTGAGAAATTCAGTTATTTCTGAGTTACAGGTCTTTGTCAGTTTCAGAAGAACAAGTGCAACAGTGTCTTGACATATGGAGAATTTTAGGTTAAGTTATAATGATTTTTTTAGTGTTGAATTATTGCATAGAGTCCCCATTGAATTTAAATTTATCAGATCAAGGTTCCGTTAACTGTTATAGTTGAGAATTTAACTGTTATTGTTAAAAATTTAACTGTTATTGTTTAAAATTTAACTTTAAATTTTGAACAATGGGAAAATGATTGTATTACCAAATTGTAAATTGATTTTATTGTATACAAGAACTTCTGTATTTCAGCTTATTGCTCAAATCTCACCAAGTCTTAGGCTTCATTTAGCTAGGAAAAGCTATTAGTGCCTTTGTTAGTTTATTATCAAACAAAAAAAGCTTACAAACTACTGAGGAAACTAGTGGTACCAAAATAATTCAAGAAAATTATAATATTCAGCATCTCCTCAGTTATGGTATATCATGTAGACAATGTAATCTAGGTTTGATGAGCTAAATTTGGAGACTCATAGCTATGCAGATTCCCCCCCTGGCCAACGTTTGCAATATTCTGAGATAGCAAATCTATTTTGCAGTGTTATCATCTATAGAAACCGGATATAGGAACGAGATATTGGTGTAGATTGATATCAGTAACTTTGACATTGTTCATATTTCTTCCTCTCAACCTTCCATTCTGACTAGACTTCTCTTTCTGTCAACTTGAAATCACATATTTCATATTCAGGGGAATTTTTTCAGTCTGCTGTTAAAGCTGTTACACAGAAACACTTTGCAGATTTACAGCACAACTTGCAAGCTGCAGAACTGCACACTCACTTTTCATGCTGTAATAAAACCCCCACAATTTGTCGACCAATTTCTGCAGACTTTACTTTAAAGGAGTCTCTCTCTCTCTCTCTCTCTCTCTCTCTCTCTCTCTCTCTCTCTCTCTCTCTCTGTACATACACACATTTTGTGCCTCATCGTTTCACACTTGAATTCCCCCTCATTCACACTACATACCTTCAAAGGTGCGTTTTCCATTACTTCTAGACGCAGGGATTAGATGCCTCACTCTGAACATTCTCACACTCAAAAACTCTTCCTCTAAAACACATTCACTCTAAAAACACTTTCAGATGTTTGGTTGTTCCTTGATCATAGATACTCTTTCAATCTTAGGTTGTTAGTGTATGAAATTAAGGTCAGTTTTTGGGTTTCAAGACATTTGCACTTATCGCTAAATTTAGGGGAATTGTCTAGATTTTTGTCGTAAATTTTGATTAGTTAATGTTTTGTAATGTGATGAAGTTAGGAGGTTCATATTACCTTAATATTTGAGAAGGGAAGCCTTTCTTTAGCACTGTTTACAAAGTGAGAGCTAGAGCAGTGTCTCTAAAGATTAAATATCAACCTGAACAGTTTAAAGAAAATTGTGATTTCTTGCTCATTATTAAGGGACGTAAGCTGAAGTACAGAAGTCTTCTACTGTAATATAATATATATATATATATATATATATATATATATATATATATATATATATATATATATATATATATATTATATATATATATATATATATATATATATACTGTATGAACAAAATACTGGAAAGATTGTAGAAAAAGACTTGAAAATAAAGGACTCCTTGGGGCCAGCATTGCAATGCCCTGAAGGAGAGAGAGAGAGAGAGAGAGAGAGAGCGCCTCGGCTGGAGGTAACGAAACCAGTCGGTTGCCAACTTTGAAGCCGACCCAGAATGGCTTGAGTTTTCTAAGCTGACAACAGCTGATTGCCCAGATGGGAAGAAGTCTTGTATACACTTATCATGTGCTCTCCAAGATGTCTGCCATTTTCTTTGTCTCCAGGGAAGATATGTTAGATCCACAAATGTCAAAGAATGATTTGAAGTACAGTAAGCCAAAGGTGGGTGTGGCAAGGCTGGGTACTCAAGATGTTTAGGCTTACATTCACTCACATGGCTGTAGTTTCATACTTGGGCAAATGTTTGGTTGACCTGTAGCGTCTAATGAACTGGGTAACTGACCCCTGTAAATTTTCATTGTCAGAATTTTGCATCAAACGAGTATAATGGCTCCCCAAAAAGATCCCTTGTTCATTTTTCTATGAATAACTTGTAAGAAAATCTATGATTTTATATACATTTTGTCAGTCTGTTTTCTCTGAGATTTCTTGTGAGATTTTCTCCCACGTCTTGTTACAGAATCTGGATGTTGTTTTAAATCTCGTAGAAAAAGAGGAACATTAAGTAAAAGACTTGTGGTTATGATGTATATATATATTTTCGAATGTATTAACCATTGTACGATTGGCTTTGTATCTGTCAGAATTATTTCCTTAGAGCTGTTGGTATGTTCACTTATAAACATTTGTGAATAAGGGTATTTGATCTGCCCTCAGAGGTACTTATATATGAAACTGACTCAGTTTTATTATGGATAACTGACTAAAATTACTTTGTATAGGGAGACGCAGAAGTCCTCCATATGTATGACTTCAAAAGCTTTGATTATTTTCAAAGAAAGGAAGGTTCTGTTTTGGGGGAATTTTTATCCTGAGTTGTCACATTTTACTAATCACTTAATGATTAGATCCTGTTGTTTCAAATACCATTTCCTGTCCTAATTCCTGTTCATTTTGTGATGTAATGGAATAATTCTTAGTTGTTGAGCAACATTTAACAAGGTTAGAGAATTTATTTTCTGCATCAGATTTTGTCCTTTTGGTTGATGTTGGATTTGATTAACCTTGACTAGCTGGGTTTTTTAGCAGCAGTTTATGTGAAAATTTTCTACAAGATAATTATTTTTAAGTACAGAATACCATTTATATTCTTTCAGATGTCTCAAAGACATCGAGTAAGTTTTACTGAAATTTAGAAAGTTGAAAATTTGTCTTGAAAGATCTAGAGTAATTCTATCAGAACATTTTGAAAGTTGAAAGTTATCTTTTTGGTCACGTTTATAACAAAGCTTTTGATTACATTTCGGACACATGCCGTCGTTCCAAAAGGGGGTACCAGCTTGGGGCTGTAACGCCTTCAGTCTTATGCCGAGCATTTCATTCGTGTACTTGAAATAAAGTAGGGTTAAATAACCACGATGGCCCCTTTAGAATTCTGCGTGAGAAAGCTTGCAAAGTTCATAACATCGTCAGGTAATTAGATAAAAGGTTAATGTGTAATAGTGTGGCTCTTGTTATACTTACAGTACCAGAAAGGTTGTTAGAGGCCTCCTTCCACCAAATACCTTACCGTAAGGCATGCTGGGATTCTGAGGCTGTGAGGGATCATAGATTGAAAACAAAGGTTTTCCCTGTCATTTAATTAGATGAGGAAAGTGTCCTCAGGTTACCTTTCTGATGTAAAGCTTAATTTATATAGAAAGTAACCCCATGAACAGATAGGTCAGGAATTAGATGATTCATGCTATGGAGAAGCTAGTTGTCATTTCCTTACAGAAACTGCAGCACATTTCAATGCCAATTTCTGAAATGTTTATGTCAGTTTCTAATGGTTTAGTGGCTTCAGGTGCTGACAGGTTTGCTCTGAAGGTTTGTAGACTATAAAAGTGTTTTATAGGTTTACTGAACCTTGTGTTTGGTTCCGAGAACTGGAGATGTATGTCCCAGATGTGAGGTGCTTAAGTAATGGTGGTACAGTACTGTTTTGGACCATTTTGTTGATGGATAATATGTGATTAGAGACGTAACTTTATTGCTCTGTGGACATTCTGATGTATAACTGGTGTAGCATTTTCATCGCTCCAAAATGGCTTTGGCAGGCTTTACTGAGTCAGTGTGCCTTTGAGAAGCCACTAGAATGTCAACTGATTTTGCAGTTAATGTACCCTGTTCTTGGGTAAGTTAAGACACTGGCCATGGCTAGAAATTTCTTGCATTGGTTTTATATTACTGTGCAACTTACATTTCTAGGTGTCAGTGGATTTGTGCAGAGGATTTCTGAGTGTTGATACAGCAATGTCATTCAGGAAGTATGCTGATATGTAGTTTAGGATTAAGTAAGTCCTTTTTTATGATGTTGGTTTGTGGTTTAATCCAGTCTTTCCTTGTAATGCCTTGGGATTCAAAGTGTTAGTCCACAATTGTCAAGGTTTGGAATACGAGAAAAATCAAAGTTTGGTGTTTATAATGCTGGGAATAAATTTGGTTAATGTGAAGAGTTGTGCTTTATGTTTTCAGAGTTTGCAAGTAGTAAACTTTGGTGTACAGCAAACCTTCATAATGTCTAGCTTTGGTAGGGGTTTGCTCAGAGTTTCATCTTGGCTACAACTAAAATGTGGAACAGGTTTCTTGGTACAGTCATGGAATCTTCTGATCTCTGTCTCTCCCGGCACGCTGACCAAATTCATTCCTGCTCTCAGGTGCTGCTGACGTCTCCCGAATTTCAGGTGAATCGGTTTTATTTTCTATTTCTTCATATTCATTTATTCATCACCTTTTCCTATAAATTGTCTCTCTCTTTGCAAGCCGATTTCCCTTTGGTGTCCTGTCAAGTTTATACAAGTCTGTTGACTTTGTTCATGAAGGTTCTTGGGTAAGACTTAAAGAATGAAGAGAAGAAGAAATATTGCTAAAGGTACATCATGGTAAGATTGTTTAAAAGAATGATTTAGGACAATGGAGAATGGAATATTGGTAGAATCAGTTCAGGATAATTATGTTTGACAATTACTTACTTTTTGCGATTGCCCATTATTGCATGTTATTTCAATGAGTGGAGTTCAGGCCCCAGCCTTTGCTTGTGATAATCTGGGACTGCCTTTTTTGGTGCTTGTTGATAGAATCGTGATTCATCATCATTAGTGCCATCTGAATACTTGATGCAAAGTTGAAAGCACAGGATATGCTTTCTGGTGTTTGAAACAAGTCCAGCATTCATGGAAAATACTGGTTCAAGATCATTTAGGATTCAGGAAGTCTTTGACCCTGCTAGATTTTGGTTTATGAAAGTCTTGGTTTTTAGAAAGTTTATTGTGTTTGTTTATGATAGTTTTGTTTTTAGAAAGTATGTTAGTCTGTGATACTTTGATATTTCACTGTCAGAAGTTTTGGGAAGATTCTCTTGATGTTTTGCATTCAGGGAAGTTTGTTGTGACACTTGCTTTTAGGAAGTTCATCCTGGTGTGATAATTTCACTTTTAGAAAGTTAATCTGTTGAATTTATTTTGAGAACGTCTGATTCTTCAGGATATTTTGCTTTCAGAAAGTCTGCTTTTGAGGTTTTTTGCATTCAGGAGGTCTCTTGGCTTGTAATACATTTGATTTAGATTGTACACAGTAACTCATGAGGTTCTCTGTAAAGTAAGTCTGTCAGCTGTGACGTATTCATGTTTAAAATGTCTGTGTGTGGCTTTTTACTTTCATGTAGGCTGTTAGTCTGTGGTGGTTTTTCCTTGGGGAATTTCTGTTAACCTTTATGGTTTTGCCTTCACAGACTCTGTTAACTTTGATGCTGTGTCTTTGAAGATGTCTGGGTTTGTGGGTTTGTGCCTAAAAGGTCTGTTAGAGTTTCTGTTCCTTTGTGAACCTTTTTGGTAGTCTGCTAGTTACTATTCTTTCCTTATTCTTAGAAGCTAGCTGGGGTTTTTATGGCTGGAAAATTAGTAGTTCATGACTGTTTATGGAAAGAAAGTCTGTTAGGGAGTTTGTCTAGGCTGTAAAGTCTGTTGTTTTGTCTGTGTTTTCCCAGAAAGTCTGTTAGTTTGCGTTTTTCCCTGCCAAGAAGTAGAGTTCATTCTGATTTGGGAGAGTTTTTGATGAGAAGATCTATCGGTCTGAGAATTCACTTAGGAGGCTTCACGAGTTACTTGGTTAAATGTCTTCTTATATTTTGTTCATTTTATGTTTTGGGAGTTTTGCTCAAAAAGTGGGTCGTTTTGATAGTGTTTATTTTCTTTTTTGCTTGCAAAGGGCTTGTGTCCATTTGGGAGACGTTTTTCCAAAAATGTTTGTATCTTTGTAGGAAACTTTAGCCCAAAAGTGTTAGTCTAACCTAATAATTTTTATTGGGGAGATTTTTCCCCGGAAAATGTGTGAATTGGAAGTGATTATTGTCCATTGTGTTGTTCTTGAAAGTTTTCTTACCTAGGAAGTGGTATCAATTTGGAGTTGGTTTGGGTGAGGCTCATTTTGCTTAGAAATTGCTTAAAGTGTGTTACTTTGGGAAACAATTTTTTTACTAGAAAAAGTGTTAGTTTGGTGATGGTTTTTGTGAAGGAAATTACTGATTCAAGGGAGGTTTTTGTTCTGACTGGAAATTATTATATAATAAGTTTTCTGGCTTGGAAACATGTTGGTATGCAAGTTTTCTGGATACCAACATGGTATCAATTTTTTCTTTGGATAGGAAGTTTTTTTAGCAAGTTTTTTTTTGTCGCGAGAGTTTTCGTTTAGTTTGTTAGTGTGGGTGAAATTTTTTCCCACAGAAAGTGGAGTTCATTTCCCCACTTAGTTCATCAGTGTGGGAACCAGAATTGATTTTGCCCGGGAAACAGAGACTGGCCTAAAATGTTTGTGGTCTTTTTGCTTGACACTGCTTGTTCGTCAGTCTTCTCAGTCCTTTATTCCTCCCACCACTGGACTGTGGAACAGCCTCCCTACTGAAGATGTGCAATTGGAACTTCTTCAGAAGTTCAAACGAAGGTGCAGTGAGTGACCACCCGAATATTATTCTCATTGCATTTTTATCTATTAATTTATTTTTCCTTTATTTTTAATGAGTGGGTCTCTTCCTAATGAACACCTTAATATTGTTTGGGAGCTTCAGAATTTCAAGTCAACAGCCCCTTTGGTGGGCTTGGTCCATATGAGTAGGGTTCATCTTCTGAATAATAATAATAATAATAATAATAATAATAATAATAATTCTGCCAATGGAAGTCTCTTTCTTTTCATCTGGAGTGTGATTTTTGTATGGGAGTCAGTTCGATGGAGAGCTTTGGCTGCAAATTGTGTCAGTTGGGAGAGTTTTTTTGTTTACGCAGAACACATCAGTTTTTTAGGCCCAGAAGATATGTCAGTTTCAGTGTTTTTTCCCAGTAGAACTCACAAGAGTAGAGGTTTATTATTCTCTTGAAAAATCTGGATATAAAGATGAATACTGCGTCAAGAATAAGACAAAAGATCAAGATACAGAGTGGGCTAAATCCTGACAAAAAAAAAAAAAAAAAGTTTGGTGAAACTTGTGGTTTGGTATTTGCTTTTTATAGGCAGATCTTGAGGCATAATGTCCAAATTAAAAGAAATCAACTTTTCATGAGGTTTTCCTTATCATTATTCATTCTTTGCTTTTGATGGTTGCAACGGCACCCCTGTTGTGAAGGTCCATGTAGAGAAGCAATGTCAGTTACAGTATTCTGTAGCCCTGTACTGATGATGAATACAAAGTTGCAAGGTTTTGGTGCCTTGTAGCCCAGTTCTAGTATGTGAGGCTGATTTATTTAGTTAAATACATCAAACAGTGCACTTGATTTGAAAATTTTAGTCACGTACTTATTCTGATAAGGATAAATAAGTTATGTTTATTGTCAATAATTTGGTGAGCTATTTGAAACGATTGTTCTTAATGTTCAGTCTTGTTCTAGTGGTCAGTACATGACTGCTTTTCAGTCTTGTTAAAACTGAAGGTAGAAATATTTGAGATGACACCCTGACCTCAAAAAGCCCAGAGGAATGTCCCAAATCAGGTGCTGGACGTTCCTCCATAATTACCTGTTAATGAGGCTGAACTTTTGCTCCCTAATTATGTGTTAATGAAGCAGATTATCCCTTAATTATAAGGCAATGGGATGATTATTTCTCCCTAATTAGATATTTACCTCTTCAAGAGGACGATTTCTTGCCCAAATTCCATGTTAATGTTAGGTTACTTCTACCAAATTACTTGTAAATGAGCCTAATTTCTCTGTAATTACTTGGCAGTGGGATGGTCATTTCTCTAATTAGATAATTACCTGTTAAAAAGGCTGATTTATCTGCTGAATTACCTGTCATTGAGGCTGATTTGTTCCCTAATTACCTGGCAATGGGGGGGATTCTTGCAAGGCGTATCACACAGAACCTAGACTGGCCTGGTGGTCCACGTGTAGGGTGAAGGCTGACGTTAGTCCGACCTGCTGTCCTGCTGGGGGAGGAAGAACTCAGGGCAGGAGGACAGTAGCCTTGCACGTCTCCTCCCATTTACCTGACTCAATCACTTACATTGAATGGTGTCGTTAGGCCTATAAGACGAAGTGGTGGGAATGCCTCAAGGCACGCTGGTTCCACCTGAAGGAGTTTGGGTCACTTGTCTGCTTTTGGGGGAACTGTATGTGTCTTGGTGTAATTATTTGCTTTTGTTGTGACATGGACAAGAGGATGACGTGTTATTTGAAGTAAAATAAAGTTAATTAGCTTTTGTTTGGTTTATTTGTTAAATTCCTGTAAAATTCACTTGCTAGTAATGACGTGTGAGAATGTAAATGAATATTCTATACTTTTAAAATGAATCTTGTAGATGAAAATATCATGTAAACTGAAAATAGCACCAACTAAAGCATATAACTTTAAAGGTCTTCAATTTGAAATTACTTAGAAATTCAGTTCTGAATAATTCAGTAGTGTGGTGCATATCCAGTTACTAGGCCAAGCCTAAAAAATGCAGTGAAATTTAAAATAAAGCTAAATTTTTAATTGAAAATGTAAGTAAATTTATAAAATATGAGGTTGCAGCAGATACGTGAGTTTTAAGAGCAATTGAAACTAATCACCAAAAATCATGTAAAAGTATATATAAAATTTTTTTATGTGTAAACTTCAAAAAATAAAAAATGCCCACCATATGGAACATGGTGCTTTACAAGTTATAATTAAATGCATTGTATCGTCAAAATCACATGGAAAAGTTGGCCAGGCAAAGGTATTTGAAGGAATGAAATCTATGGTATTGATAAAAATATGAAGTAAAATTGGGATTATAAAAAAATTCTTCTAAGTAGAAGTAGCTTAAGAAATGAAAAAAATTTTGAAGTCACTCTTACAGAGCATATCTACATCGGATGGGGGTGTTACAGGATCTGATATCCTGACATATTCCAGCTTTTTGCCGTCAGATTTGACATCAAAATCACAATATTTGTAGGCTGAATTGAAGTGTCAGCGATTTAATTCATGATTACATCAATGTGACTGCCATTATTGATATTTTGATATCAAACTTGACGTCAAAATGCTCAAATATGCCTGGGTGACAGGCAGTGGGAGACCCTTGAAACGTACTAAGTTATTTCAGTCAAATGCATATAGAAAAGAATGAAGTCAGTTTTATAGGTAAATACTGATGAAAATAAGGATTAAATTAGCTCTATTCATTCATATTTACAAGTAAATCGTCCTGTGCAGCTCTCAGAGTCAAAAATTCTGTCAGGTACCAAGTCAGTGTCAGATGGCTAAAACTGTCGAAATCTATTTATCTTCGTTACCGTCTTTCCTTATTTGTTCTCCTGTTTTCTATGAGGTTCAGTGATACTAAAAGACTCATTTTCTATAAGAAGACGCGAGAGAGACTCTTGTAGACTCGAAACCTTAACGAAAACGGAGACCAGAATGACAAAACGTACGTTTACACCTCGTAGGTATTCTTGCAAGTCATCCATAGGAGGAACTGATCAGAAATTTTTTGCAGGGCTGTTATTACTCTGGACGAAATGCTGGTGGTTTAAGCATACGGGAATTTCACGCCTTGTTTCTCAAGACACTCCAGGCCAACCAAGCATTTGTCTAAGTACGAAAATACAGCCATGAGAATAAACGTAAGCTTAGGCGTGCCTTGGTAGCATTGCCACGCCCACCTTAGGCTTACTGTACTTAAACATCATTCCCTGACGTCTGAGATGGTCTAGAAAACTGGCAGACATCTTGGAAAGCACGAGGGAAGTCTGTACGAGACTCTTCGTCCCATCTCGGCAATCAGCTGTTGTCAGCATAGAAAACTTAAGCCCTTTGGGTCGGCTTCAAAGTTGGTAACCGGCTGGTTTCATTACCTCCAGCTGAGGGCGCTCTCTCTCTCTCCCTCCCTCCTTCGGGGCATTGCAATGCTGGCTCCAAGGAGTAAAAAAAAATTTATAAGATTTTTCATTATCACGAGTATTCTCCTCAATATATCTCACTTACTTAGGGTTTAATTAAAAGAACGTCCGATTATCTCTGCTTCTTATTTCATCATAAGCCTACAATAAGCTATTAGGGAATGCTTACGTCATTAGCTATGACGTCACGTGAAAAGTTACCCCTTTATTGAAGTACAACTATGACGTCATCAATTTCTCGACAATACCTTTAGCGATATGCAGCGACGTCACAACTATGACATCAATCTCGACAGTACCTTTAGCTGGTTGCGGTGACGTCACAACTATGACGTCATCTAATTTTTCCGCCGTACCCAAAGTCAGATCTATACGTTTATGGCCTTCTAATGGGCCATTTTCTTTCATTTGTTTATTTACCTTTGACTCATTTTCTTGCAAATGCTTCACAGGCTACAGCCGCCATCTTCATGGCTTACAGTCTGCCTTATAGGCCTAAAGTTTAGTTTCATCTACAACGTTTTAATTTATCTTTCTATTACTCAGTTTTCTTTCACATGCCAATCTTTTACTTGGCTTATTATTCTTACTTATTAAGTCTTTAGTCAGCTTTGTACCCTGATAGAGGGAATTTTTCTCCCTGCAAGTCATCTTTGACCTTTGTAGGAGAATTTATCTTTCGTCTTTGACCTGGTACCGTTTTATCTCAATCGCAATTTTACGATTGATAGTGGCAGCCCTCTGATCGGTGATTTTTCACCTGTAATTATCACAAAGTGAAACTGACAAAACCAGACAGATGAAACGAGTGTCTCTCTTGCAAACCAACCATGTTTCAAAATTGCATAAACGCCACAGCTTCAAAAATATCTTTTTCTGCCAATCTTGGCACCAAATCTAACTCATTTCCAGTAGTTTTACCAGTGAAACCTGTGGTATCCAAGGTATACTTCGGTTAGGAAGAACTGGGGTAACTTGAACAGAACTGATCTCAACAAAATGTCTCTGAAGAATGCCAATAGCTGCACTCAAGAACAAGCTAGACAAGAAAGCGTGGTGTCACCAAGCAAAGCTTTACCAAAAATTGCTTGAGCATTATCAAGGAATATAGCCCAGTGCAAAAAGACCAGGCAGTTCGGCATAATGGTGCCACAAACAACATCTAAAAGATGCAGTTTCAATCCATACTGTGTAGGAAAGGCTTCTGTCCCAACAATATCCTGCAGCAATGTGAGTTTTGCTCTGGGTAACATCCTCCTCAAGAAGCAGATTCTTGAACGCAACAAAATCAAGCTGATTGTTAATACATGTCAGACACAGGGGCACTCTTTGGCAGTATATATGCCATCTTTTGGTACCATACATCAGTCCTTCTTGATGACATACGCCCTGAAGGTAGGTCTGGACTGGATAGGACATCTGACATGGGCAAAAGCAATGGAGCCCATACCTACCACAAAGTGTAGGTCAAAGAAATGGTAATACAAGATCAAGTCAGAAGCTGGAGAGCTCAGTTTTCTCTAGTAGAAGGCAGTTACAAAACCATCTGTCTCTATTGGTACCTGGTTTCTGAAGAGAGGAAAACCCATACTTTTTGTTGCCTATGAAAATATGAGCACAGAACAACAATGCTCACTGAAACCTACCTAGGACAAAGACCACAGGACGGAAACGAGGTATGATACACAAAAGTACAGTGGCTAATGTAGCCTACACTGCACTTGACTCCAGATGTGTGGCACTCTTAACATATCATCCCCATGAGAAACTGGCGAGTTCATGGCCCATCAATCCCAAGACAGATGGAACACCCCAAATAATCTGGCCATTCAACAAAGCTCTACACTTGCTATCACCAGGAAACTTTTGCAGAATAGCTAAAAGCCTATATGGAAAGTCTTGGCAAAAAGGCAACTACCAAATATTCTGAGCTTTGCACAATAAAGAGACAGCTAATGGAAAGTAAAATCAGCCAACCGCAAACGAATTCAAAGACATCAGAACATTCTCAATTAGCCAAACACTTTAAACTCAACTAACTACCCAATTCCGGACGTTCCTGAACAGCATAAAGGTAGCAACTTTCAAGTCCCTGGGTCAATGAGCGCCACAGAGAACCATTGCTGGCAGATTCTCAGGAACAGTGAATGGGGACAAGATGCTCAGGCAACTAGTCCTAGTCGCAGGGACACTTAATCTTGTACAAATGGGATGCTTCTTTCCTTCTCAAGGACTTGGAAAAGGCTACAAAATAAACCTAGGCACCAAAAACACAGGAAACCAAAAGACTGTCAAGTTATCGTAAAGGATTTACAGTCACCAACTGTGGGTGCTGCAACGGAAAGCACTGTCAACAAAAATTCAGCAAACATAGCAGGAAACCTGCTACCCTGAGAGAAACGTGAAGTTGTACTTCTGTAGACCTACAGCATACATGGATGTCCATCCCATGAACACAGCAAAGGTCTTTTAAAGATACACATCACTTAAAAAACACAAGGAACAAGGAGGCTTCAATGTCTACAAAGACATAAGAAAGCAATGCAAGTGAATTACATGTTTAGGATAACTCACAAGAAACTACACCAAATCACAGCAATAACCACCACTGCCAAAGAGCAGAAAACCAAATTAGACAGTTAAAAAACTGTCAAATGAAAGAGTTAATCCAATTTCTTAGAGAGGACACAAAGCAAAATGAATCTTCCAAGTCAAACAAGAGCCTGGTGGATGTAGGTCAGATATTTTCACTGACTCAGAATAGACAGAGAGTTTAATGTGCCACAAACCCTCACCCGTATTTCGTAACAAAGGTTGTAACATGAAGTGTAGGACAATATACATGTTGGAACTCTTAACTTTCGGTCAGATAATATCACAAGAAACAAAAGAGGAATTTCCATACCAACAGCCCAGAAATGTCAGCAACAAAGAATCAGGACTGATTACACCCATACAGAAAGAGATGAAACCTATAAAATCAAAGGACTGTATCTCCAACTGCTCACTTACAAAAGCCACCTGAGAAAGAAACATCACAGCTTTGCAAAGAGGAAACTGGATGTTTCTACTGAAATAGCAATGACCAGTGAGTTAGTTATCACAAGAAACTAGTCATCACAACAATACGAAGTGAAGGGCAGCTCATAATGAGGAACAATGAATGTGTATATACAAGACAAACCCTGTTTTGTCTGGCCCTTAAGTAAATAGACAATGAAACCATCAATCGTTGACAAAACTACAACTCCATCAAAACAAAATACTGTTAAGGATTTCCAAATGGGGAAAGGTTCCCCACTCTCTCTCTCTCTCTATCTCTCTCTCCCAATCGCTTACCTTCTTGATTGAGGTTGGTTTTCATTTACAAACACAAACGCAATTTTTATTTTGACAAAAAAAGGCTAAAAGTTCCTGGCAACAAAACTGACGCTAGTAGTTTTCTATAGCAACTTAAGTACTGCATAACAGTTGAACTATCTCTTTGCAAAACGTAAAAATGCAGATTTTACTTTAAATCATAACTTCTCATTTGTTACTTTGAGACGATCATTTTACTTTCACAAGCACAAACAATCACTGGAAAGCAAGAAGTGTAGTCTATAAATCTTAAGAGTGTTACCAGTTGAAGATGGAACTGCATGATATTTAAGAAAACTGGCCAAGGGAAATGCTTGAGATATTCTTCTGATACTGCCTGTCTTGAGAGAGTTAACAGTTACCCACATATGCAATAAAACACTCTTTCAAGGCACACTATTAAAGATTTCCACCCTCCAGATGGATTTTCAGTCAAAATATCCATCTTTAAATGCCCATTAAACTTGAAGGGTATGTCTTGAAAAACAAATTCTTATATTCCCTCTGCTGGATTCTATTAAATCTGCAACGTGTCATATCTATTGAAGAGTGGTTGGTCTTGATGGTGAAACTGTCCTCTTCATACATACCTGGAAAACAAAAAACATGCTTCAGTATTCAATGCATGTCCGTTATCTCAACACTTCGCATGTTTTCCTATAATTAACACATTATTTGAATTCATTTCAAAGCACTATCAAACTCTTGTCTATAAAGATATCAGGAGATACATTAAAGAGAGAAAAAATGAGACGAAGCTATGGAGAAATAAATAAGATTGCAAGGAGCGTAATATCTTAAGAGCACAGGAAAAAGGTTTAGGATCTTCACAAGAACGACTTTGTTGGGTCCACTGGGAGGGCCCAGAGGGCCAAAGTTCCTGGGCAAGATGAGGATTCAGGGAATTAGGAGCTTAATACTGAAGGCACTGAAGAAGGCTATTACTTGTTTACTAACACATCAAGAATGATGGGCAGGGGGCCACTCATAGGAACCTTAAATTGGGGGCCCTTTAACCAGGTAGAAAAGTAGGTGTGAGGCAGATCAAGCATCTTAAAGGGATGTTCTTACTGAGAGAGAGAGAGAGAGAGAGAGAGAGAGAGAGAGAGAGAGAGAGAGAGAGAGAGAGAGAGAGAGAGAGAGAGAGAGAATTATTACTGAGACCAAGGAGAGAGAAAATTTTAAACAAGTGTCAAAAGTCTAGTATTAAAATTCCTAGCTTTGGAAGAGCCATCTTAAAAGTTTGCTGTCAAGAAAAACTATTATTATCTTATTTAGTAGTACACACAAATAAAATTATTTTAAACCCTGGCTACTCATGAAACTAAGCCTAAACAGCATTTCTTTAATGTTTCTGCTGGTGGCTATAATCAGATATCTTTAAAATAAGACGTCCTTTACCATATTTGTACAAATAGGGACAAGTCGTGTGTTTATCTAATAATATCCATGGGTCAGACATCTGGCTAAATCAAATACGATACGAAATGACGTGAGGAAAAATATTACATTATGAACAGCATGATTCAATTATGATTGAACCACTAACGCCTAAAACTATATTGGTCATAACACAGCCTTAAGAGAAAATATATCATGAACAGCATGATTCAATTATGCTTCAACCACTTGCACCTCCAGCTATATTGGCATAGTCATAACAGCCACAGCTTGGCAAGTTGTGCCTGCACTCTCCTTTAATACCATAGGTGTTGATCCACACTTAAATTTCCCACTTATAAAAGAATATACTTAAAGAAAATTTTTATAAGTCAAAGACAACCCATTCCTAAATAGACTGACTGTCAATCAATTAATTTCTCCTCTCCAGCAATTCTCCAGATATATTGGTCTAGTCAGAACAGCCACAGCTTTGCAAGTTTTGCCTGGAATTTAAAACTCTTGATCCAAACTTAAATTTCACTCTTACAAAAAGGGTGGACAGTACTTACTAAATATTTGTACAAGTCAAAGACATCCAGTTCCTCAAAAGATTGACCACCAATCAAAAGTTCTTCTCTACTGCGTGCCTGGCAGGAAGCTTCTTCTTGGAGCAAAGAATTGCACAGCTGGAAAAAGGAAAAATAAGTTGACAACCATACTGGAAGGGAGGAAACTGATGAAAATAAAAAAACACAGAAAACAAGAAGTGATACAGAAAAATATTCCTCTAAATCAGTTATATGAATGTCTGGGCTTCTATTAATACCCACATTGCAAAGGCAAAAAGGTATGATATTCAGTGACCTTGATTCTTCTGATATATGGACATTTACTTTAATATTTACTGAAAAGCATATACATAAAAACTAAACTTAATACAAATCACCAGAAAGGCTAACAGTCAACTCAGAAGGCCAGGAAAAAAGCTGACATAATTATGTGGGATTATGCAGACAATAACCAGGGTGAAGATATAAAAAGATATGTGCAAAAATCAAGCGTTTTGATCATAATTACCATTAATGGAATAGACGCCATTGCCTCATTCAAACCTGTCCTGGGATGCCAGTGACAAGTGCCATAAGTGCGAAAATTGTAGTGATGAACACAGCTATAGGATTCCTGTCCTGGGATACCAGTGCAAGTACTGTACCAGTGCTGAATACAACTGTGGGACCCCATTCTCTCATTTCTGAAAGGAATAATATTAGGTTAAAATAAACTTCACAAAACATATGTCACCAAAGCAGAAAAATCAGTTCCTTAAAATATATACAAGGTCCTGCAAACTCTCTATTTCTGCCTGAGTGTCTAGTTAGACCAGAATACCCAAGTGATGTGAACAGTTATTGACATTTGAACATCGAAACTTAGGAAACAGTAATGGATCGGAATTCTACTATAAGAGAAGAAAGTAGGAGAGTTAGGAGTCTCTTACGTAGCTTAAATAGATTCAATACTAAACACACAAATATTAACACATTCATACGAAGCAATATTGAGCAGTAATGGATCTGAACACGCCCAATTCTACGACATTCGACGGGTCCTAATTAACCCTTTTTAATATCTGGCTTCATTATACGATATTAATAAAAACTCCATTTGCTTCATTATGATTAAATGTTTAGGTAACAAGGATATGAATCCAGACTTGGTGGAAAACAACCCCTTCCTCGTAAACAGACCTGGCTATGGCACACCCTAATGTACATGATGTTAATATCTGCTTTAATTATACAATGTTGATTACGCACCTTAGCATAACTATGATTAACTTTGTTAATATATATGTCCAAACTTACCGGAAAAACAACATACCCCCTCCCCCCATCAAACATGCCTGGCTGCACACTTTTAATGTAATGACATGCATTCCAATACCACATATGTTGCAATGGGCGTACACAAAGAATACAATATTTGATACAAACACCTTTGCTTTACTATGATAAAATGTGCTGGCAGAGGCCCAAATTCTAGTGGAAAACCAACACCCCTCCCCCCTACAACAGACCGGGCTACACACTTTTAATGTAATGGCATGTATTCCAATACCGCAAATGTTGCAATGGGTTACGAACACGGACAAAGAATGCGGTATTGGTACAACACCTTTTGCTTAATTATACAAATGCTTGGTAGAGGTTCTAATTTAGTGGTAATCAACATACACCTTCCTCCAACATGCCTCGATACTTTAATTTAATGACGTGTATTCCAATACCTGCATATGTTGCAATGGGCTACACAGACAAAGAATACGATATTGGTACAACACCTTGCTTACTTACGATAAAACTATGCTGGCGGAGGTCCAAATTCTGGTGGAAAACTCCCCTCCCCTACTCCAACCCCCTCCCAACTGGAAAACAACTCAACCCCTCCACCATTTCAACAGAACTGGCTGGCTATGAGACACATTTTCTTGCCTACATACGACATGACATGCCAGTATTCACTTGTAATGGAAGGACAAGTATTGCACTACGACCTGATACATTGCAATAAGTAAGCGAAAAAATGGTTGAATATACAGTTGATCAATGTAAAATACAGAAAAGATCAAAAATTTATTCTAATAGTGTCCTGATAATGATGAGAGAGAGAGAGAGAGAGAGAGAGAGAGAGAGAGAGAGAGAGAGAGAGAGAGAGAGCCTACTTCATCTACACAAGCCTTCAGTGATTCGCAACACTTATAAGGAAAAGTTTTCCAGTTCAAACAAAAATGTCAGTTAAAAGTTTACAACTAGGCTCATAATGAGCATTTCTTTACAATATAAAACACACTTATAAAATTCAATAGTTGCTGAAAATGGCTGGTAATAAATATTACACCTTCGGATAACTGGAAAGATCGATACATTTGGATAACCTATACCACATGTCACAGAAAATCATTTACTTTAGCCCACCAGCTACGTACGATAAGTCCAGCTCTCAGTTTTGATATTCGAGTTAAATGGGCCACTTTATACTACAATATATATTAGACCCCACGCCCACATCATTTCCCATCAGAATTAATTGTAATATGACTGACTATATGGATACGGAGAACACTAATTTTTTACTAATATAATCGGTAATAATCAGCTTTCTTTCATAACCATTCAACTGTTGATTCCCGAATTCCAAATTTACCACGATGCTCTTAAACAGTAAACAATATATACAAAAGCTTATGTAGCAAGAATGTTCACTGTTTTGCCGTTTAAAAGTGCCACAAAATCGAAAAGGCTTTTATTTTTAATTGGTGCTTCAGATCACAATACATATGAGTTGCTACAGCCTATAAATACTAGACTGTAATGAGCGATTTCATCAAATGCAGGCCTTAAGGCCCTAACTACGAGAGAGAGAGAGAGAGAGAGAGAGAGAGAGAGAGAGAGAGAGAGAGAGAGAAAGGGTTTTCCGAGGGTTCTCAGTACGAGAGAGAGAGAGAGAGAGAGAGAGAGAGAGAGAGAGAGAGAGAGAGAGAGAGAGAGAGAGAGAGAGAGAGAGAGAGAGAGAGAGAGAGAGAGAGAGAGAGAGAGAGAGAGAGAGAGAGAGAGAGAGAGAGAGGAGGGCTTTTTCTGGGGTTCTCAGTCTTCAGTTCTGAGAGAGAGAGAGAGAGAGAGAGAGAGAGAGAGAGAGAGAGAGAGAGAGAGAGAGACCTAATGACTCAACAGGTGGGCGTGGCAGTCTCTTCAAGCTGTCAAACCTGAAACTACAATGAAAGACTAAATTGATGTTTTCTACTTTCTAAATAAAGTTACGCAGACAGGGTTGTATAAATGCAAAGAAAAAGGATAAAGCGTGCGCGTGCGTGCGTAATTTCCACACCTATCAACTAGCGTCCACAGAGAAACAGTAAAAAATTTGGACAAATCAAGTGTCCTTTTTCCTGCTTTTTGACGGATGTGTTCGAAAAACCGGCGTCATTACATTACAACAAAAAAACCTTCAATTAATCATTTAAAAATCTGTCCCGAGCCCAACCAGCGGGCCATAACTTGAATAAATTAGCAAATAATAACTGGTCTCACTATAAACCGTCACAACCACCACTCGGTAAGCAAGCAATTCACCCGTGATCACGGTTGTTCCCCTAATTTAAGCAGTATGTCGCAAATTCGTGACGATAATCCAGCCTGTAATCGGTCTAGTCACCTTGCTCACAGACTAATAGATGAATCAAGTTACGAATTGGCCATATTGATTCAGCAAATACTTGCCGTTGATTATCGAATGTCTCCCAAATCAAAAACTGTAAATAAATCTTAATTTTTCGTGATTTCCACCACAGAATTTTGCTTTTATTCTCAAATATTTGGAGCTGGAACTGGAATATAAAACTTAGGCCACAGGCCAAGAGATAAGATCTAGGAGGTCATTCAGCTCTTTAGATAATGCTGAAACAATTGTTAGGAGAGGACGGGAAGTAAGATGGAAGAAAGAGATTACGAACAGAGGTACAGTAAAAGGAATGAAAGGGGTTGCAGCTATGCCTACAGTGCGCCGCGTGAGATACACTGACGGCACTACCCCCACACGACGATTCTTGGATAATTTTAATTAAACTGCACCTATCATACTCTTCGATTTAGAGATTCGGAGCACAATAAACGGAGATAGTTGGACATTACCCAAAATAGAAACGTCTGTAAGACCTGGTCTTATAAGTCGAAGCTGGCAGGAATAAGATGTATTGATGTTCTGATGTTCTGACGTTCATTAACATTGCCGAGTTTTTTAGCCTGAGGCTGAGATGTTTCATAACACAGCCACACATATGGTCTGTTCTGTTTGGTTATCATACTCACTATTTATCACAAAATATCTCACAAGTCCTTTTTTATAAGTTTTATCACTTATTTAGTTGCTTGCATCCGCTTTTAAATCCTTTTCAGGTTGCTTGTGCAATCACTTTGATGCATTTATAGTTTGTCTTTAACTTCACTTTTTATGGAGCACAAAATCTTCACGTCTTTCCCCCGGGGACCTAAGCTAGCACTGACTATTGGTTACTCTAGTTTGGCAGAGACAGAGAGAGAGAGAGAGAGAGAGAGAGAGAGAGAGAGCTTTCGCTCCTTTGGGCAGAATGAGAGAGAGACCTGAACTGTCGCTCCTTTTGTAATATGAGAGAGAGAGAGAGAGAGAGAGAGAGAGAGAGAGAGAGAGAGAGAGAGAGAGAGAGGAACTTTCGCTCCTTTGGGCAGAATGAGAGGAGAGACCGGAACTATCGCTCCTTTGTGTAATATGAGAGAGAGAGAGAGAGAGAGAGAGAGAGAGAGAGAGAGAGAGAGAGAGAGAGAGAGAGAGAGAGAGAGAGAGGCCCTATGCCGATACAAAATCTGTCAAAAAATGGTCAACCCAATTCTTTCAATTTTCGAATAGAATTTAATGTTTTTATTGTAGTAAAATACATTCTCTTTCCTCACTCCCAATAGCGTATATAATTCTAACAGACATTCAAATATCATTCAGAGATTTCATTTCCCCAAGTTTTTCTCTTGCAACATAAGATTTCGGCAAGTGGATTATTGACCTAACTTAAGCTATTGCCATAAGCTGACGAAAGTCAGTTGTGTTTATTCATTCTTGCATTTCAGAACTGATTCTCCCTCTGTGAAGAAAGATTTACATTTCACTTAACAAATTGAAAAAGTCTGCAACATATCCGAGTATCGGCCAGGTCAAAGCTTTAAATGACAGCTTTGTACAGAATTCCATTTCCCAAATTCTGTTAATCTTATCAAAAGCTCCCTATATTTCCATGGCATAGTGTGGCTTGGGGAAGTCACTTAAATTCTCTATATGTCAAAAACAAAGCTTCCTTGATGACCACAAACCCACAGACATCGATTTCACTTTCTAAGTCACGGAGTTTGTGGCATTTTAACTGTTATATATTTTAGGGCATGCAAAGGAACGCCTACATTCTATTTCCTCGTTTTTACCAACAAAGATCTTTGATAATATGATTTATTTTCTCTTCAGGCTATTGTGTTTGATTCACAAAGCAAACATCTGACAGTCTATTCCTTGTATGTATGTGTTAGTTCACCTTGATGTAAGATTCTTAATGACTTTTATTTACCCACATATATTTTGTCTAATTACATAGTTACACATTTGTATCACTATTTCACTTTGCTTTCTCTTTTTTTCAGATAATTTTCGTGGCAAGTTTCCAGCTCTTTCAAGCCAAGGAGTCCTTTCAATGATTCGCTTTCGTTCTTGTTATTACAATTCTCAACAGCTGAGTATCTTGTCTCTTGAATCCACTTTTGAATTATTCCTTTCCATTGTGTATTTCTCGTTGCACAAGTTTGTGGTTACAGTATAAGAACAAACAGTAACTGTAAGCTGTATGAATACGTTTGTACACCAACACAGAACCTTTTACCTAAAACTACATAATTCAGCAGACATTGCTAATAAAACACCAAATGTAAATACAGTATACTTTTTATTTTCAGCACTAAAATATACAGAAAACTGTTACAAAAATATTCTTAGGAATTTATGTATTTATATATACATCAAAGTACAGGTATTATACAATATTGTTACAGAAAAATATGTAAAATTACAAAGCTGAAACAGAGGCAGGTGTATGCATTCCAGTTTTACATCTGGAATACGAGAGATCATGACCAAGATATAAAAATTATCGGTTTTCCAGAGTATGTGAATCTTCAGTGTGGAAATTAGTACATAACAAACATTACATTCCATTCACAAAATTCTCTGAATAATGGAACAACAATTCCATACTTTCTGAGCAGAGATTTCTACTAAATCAGCCCTTAATATAACCCCTTCTATTAAGACCTCTTTGGTTAAATAACCTTTTAATTTGGTCAATTTTGCCAGTGAACAAGGAGAAGATCAATTTGCACACACACAATCAGTTACCTCCCTCAGAAAGCAACTCCCTGACCTTTGCATCAACTAAGACCACCTATACATTATAAAGATATTTTTTGCACAGAATGGAATGGAATACAAAGTCTAGGCCAAAGGCCAAGCACTGAGACCCATGAGGTCATTCAGCGCTGGAAAGGAAATTGAGTAAGTAGGTCTGAAAGGTGAAACTAGAGGAAAACCTTACAATTGCACTTTGAAATCATTGTTACAAGAGACTGGATAGCAAGATGGAAGAAAGATAATACGAATGGAAGAACAGTAAAAGGAATGAAAGGAGTTGCAGCTATCAGCCAAAGGGACACTACAGAGAACCTTTAGACTGAAAACCAAAAGAGAGAACAGGTTATTTCGACTGTATTAGTCCACCTATAGATCAAGTTTACCTCCCAAACCTATTCTTTACACATACTACCTAAGAAGAGACTGTTGCTATAACAACTATAAAATATAGCGATGAAGGTTAAAAACTTTTAATCACCAAACACCAACAAAGCCACAACAGCAAAAAGACACAAACCAGGAAAAATGATCATCCAGTTACGCAAGCCATGCATTAGGCAAGCTAATGACCTAATCAACCTGCAGCAGGTATGGTAACTATAAAGAATAATCTTCTATATGACCTGTACATAACCAATGCTTCCTTAGATCCTTCCATTTCGATACTTTTGGAAAATCTAGCACCTCTCTCCCTCTCTCTCTCTCATCAAAGAAGTCTGAGACCTTTCTATGTGCAGATGTATCAAAAATCAGCATGAACACAGTAGTTGGAATGAAATGAGAATTGGCTCTGGCTTGGGAAAGTGCCAATATTGGCCTTCAAATCAATATCAACAAATTTATGAAATGGCAAATCAACTACTGACCAGACAGTGCCCAATGTGCTGGACCCTTTACAATCTTACCAAAGAAATCAAAAGATTCAAAATGATTAAAAGGAAATCAGAGACCAATTGCCCTCCCATTGCTCAATTTGTAAACTGGCTCCATATCATCTGCAGTCCTTCCATTTGCAAGCAAAAAATCCTGGCTAAGCACTCAAGTTGTAATTAGTCTGGCAAACAAAGTCACACCCTCCTGGGATTCTGTGTAGAAAAACCATGGCTTGGAGGCAATGGCTGGAACAATATGGGCATAGCAATTCTGTCTGCACAAAGATATCAAATTACCATACCTGGCTCAAAGAGTACACACTAAAAATAACATACATATATCACTAAAGAATCACAAGGCCTTTGAGAATCTTAAAGCCTATATCAGGTCACAAGAACAAGGTCCTCTATAATTCAAGTACCAGAAGGTTTCCTCCCGCATTCATCGAAAAGGGCTATATTTCAAGATTCCACTGATGCCCCATTGCAGATAACATTCAACTGATATTAAAGTTTTCAACACTAAGAAAATTACATTCAACTGATATTAAAGTTTTCAACACTAAGAAAACAACTACCCAGTTAACTATACCCCACACACACACACCAAGAAAGACAGCGCTTCTTCCTTCTGAAGCCAAGAACATAACAAGAAGCTACCAGAGGACATCAATAACCAGTTCCCACCACACACACTGAGCAGCTGATTATAACATTCCTGTGGCTAGGCTACATTTACTGTAATTCCTCTTCCTTTAAAGGTACCAAGAGGCTGTAAGATTTTCCCCCAAACCTGCAAACAGAGCCAGCAGCAAATGCCAGGACAAGATGATCACTCAGCAAGTATGGGGAGATATAAATCAACACTAATTCAAAAGAATCAGTTTCATCTATCTCAGTAATCATTAAATAATACAGAAATAAGGATGGAATGCCAACCACATTAAGATATTCAATGATACATGCAAGCTGACCAAATGATAAAAATGCATTACTGAAAAGCAAGATATACATCCACGAAAATGGATGCCTATCAGTGGCCAGTTTTTCAAATATGATAAGAAATGTAACTAAAGCTGGTTAGCTACTGTTTAGCAATGATTTCCATCCTTTCGACAGAAACTACCTGACCTCTGCATCAGCTAAGACCACTGATGAATTGCAGATATTTCCTATCTATACAGCAAAAGACAGAACAGTGTTATTTCAATTGTAGTCGTGCAATATGGCTCCTTTACTTCCACCTCTCATTCCAGTATAATGTCTGCAAATCTGGCACACAGCCTAAAAAGAGACTATTACTACAACAGACAAAGTCAAGCCATGAATGTTAAAAACACGCTGTCTATTCATCAGGCACCAACAAACTTGAAGCCACACCATTCACTAAAAACAGAAAATTATCATACATTTAGGCAAGCAATGCAACATTTAAGATAAATGAACTTCAGCCTGACCAACCTGCAATAAGTACGGAAAATGCAGAGAACTAGAGCATAATCAGCTCCTTCCAATTCAATACTAAAACTATACCATAGCCCCTCTCAATATCCTCAAAAACGGAGACTTCTGTATGCAGATCGTGTATCAATAATCTGCATGACCATGTGAACACAAGTTAAAATGAACACTGGCTCCATCTTATGAAGTCTTAAAATCAATAACAACAAAACCTATGAAATGACTATTTACCAGACAGACTACAATGCATTGGACGTTTGACAACCTGTATAAAATTCCTCATACGACTTCAAAAGAAACAGATATGATTAAAAAAATAACAGAGATGAAATGTCGTTCTACTGATCACATCACTCACCAATGTAGTTATCTATCATCTGCTGTTCTTCTATTAAAAACAAAAGATTGTAAGCTGAATAGTCACTAATTTTCCATTCTGGCTAGCATACACATTGACGACCACCTTAACAGCGATACAAAAATGGCTTTGAGGACAATCACAGGAGCAATAAATGGGCAAAGTTGCACTTGCTATGCACAGGAATCAAGTTACCTGACCTGGCTCCAAGAATACATGCTAGGAATGCAGTAATTACCAGTTTATCACTGAACAATTACAAAACCTTATCACTTGAAGAACCTCAAAGCCTATCTCAGCTTACACGGAGAAAAAGGTCTTCTAAAACTCGTGTACCGTACACCACTTTCTACACTCATCGGGAAGGTTTCTGTTTCAAGATGCCACAGCTGTCCAACCTAAATCTAACATTTACAAATTTCCAGTACCAGAAAAACAACAGCCTAACCAGTGAAGCACACCATACTCCGACCAAGCAAGACAGTGTTCCTTCCCACACAAGCAAAGGTCATCACAAGAACCTATTAGGGGACATCAATAACCAATATCTGCTAAACAGAATGATTAGCTGATTGTAACATCCCTGTCACACTCTGCTGCTGTTATTTCCCTTCCTTTGAAGGTATCTGGAGGCTGCAAAATGTTCCCCCCAACGGAAATAACAGAACTAACAGCAACTGCCAGGGCTAGAAGATTCACTTTGCAAGGAAGGGAGACCAAAATCAACACTACTTCAAAAGGATCAATTTACATTCTCTCAGTAGTCGATCCTACAATCAGTAACATGCACAGAAGGAAGGAAGGAAGGAAGGAAGGAATACCAGAGTAAATACATATAAGTATTGGAGGAAATATGCAAGCTCACCCAATCATAAAACTACATTATTGAAAATCACTGCACCTAATGAATCTTTATGTAACCAACACCCTTTAGTAATGCCTACAGTACACCACACATGAGATACTAACAGCCTACAGTAACACAACACCCTTTAGTAATGCCTACAGTACACCCTTTGAGATGCCTAATAGTACTTAACCAACACCCTTCAGTAATGCCTACAGTACACCACATGAGGTGCACTGGCAGTATTATCAGATATTATACACAAAAAGGTCCAGAATGCCTACGTGGTAGTGATTTTTCAGTTGAATGCCTACAGTAAAATGAAAATGAACAAACACAGTACAAACCCTTTGAGAGAATGAGAACAGAGAGAGAGAGAGAGAGTAAGAGAGAGAGAGAGAGAGAGAGAGAGAGAGAGAGAGAGAGAGATAATGGGTGCCTGACAGCTGTCCTTGCCACAATAAAATGAACTTGATCTTAGGTGGATTGAAGAACAAAATTGAGTTTTACACTCATAAGACAATTAAATAAAACACAACAAAGCATATGTAATCAGGCCACAAATTGCAGAAAGGTGCACTAGAATTATTTCCTTTGATAACGAAAAAATTGCCCATTCATCAAACACGTAGATTTATGAGAAACAAAGATGAAACAGGATCCGTACAACATGGGAAAATGACAACAAATTGATCAAATCAGGAGACTCTCCATTCACATATTTTACATAGTACCTGCAACACAGATTTAAGAGTACAATACTTAAAAATAAGTGGGCCAGCGCAGGCATGCACTTCGGACTGCAGCATCCAAAGAAGCATTTGCAAGAAAGCTAGAGAATACCAACCTTACAACTGAAATGAAAAGAACACAAGCTTTGTGACAGAAGTTTCTGAGCTCTCTCTCTGCCAAATTGACCAGTAAAAGGTGCTCGGGAGAAATGGGAACAAATGCCACAGATGGAGGGATATCTCCCAACAAATTTATTGATATTAATGGCAGGAGTACACAAACACATGGAGCACACAGCATTTACACAGAGATAATGCTCTCATTAAAACGAAAGTCCTCCACAATATTAGCAAAATATCCAGAGTGGATTTTGGAATGCAAGAATCTTCACACAGAAGCAATATGGAAAACATCAAGGCTGTGTGAACAAAAGGACAAATTAAATCTTTTATGCAATTGCCAGACTAGATTAGAGATCACAAGCAATGCACTGATTATGGAAACCTAATGACTAGTTAACAGAGGAAAGCACCTTTCAAAATGATTATGAAAAGAATTCCCAGTGGATCGAGGTATGTAAACAGGAAAAAATGCCTGACATTAGTGGAAATCATATCCAGACAGATTCTAGGAACTGAGTTGTAGTGAAGTACCACTGAAAATGTCCAATTTGGGCCCCTCCACTCTCAGTAATGATATACAGTATGGGCTTTCTGAATATTTCTTAATAATTTAGGAAGCTGTACATACATACTTATATGTTGAAATATGTTGTACAGTACTGCATGAAACTGTCAAACTAGAAAAATGATATTTTAATGATAAAATAAAGTTTGTTCATACTTACCTGGCAGATATATATATAGCTGTATTCTCCGAAGGTCCGACAGAATTTCAAATTTCGCGGCACACGCAGTGGATGGTCAGGTGGTTAGTACACCATTCCCGCCGCTGGGAGGCGGGTATCAGGAACCATTCCCATTTTCTATTCAGATTTTCTAACGCCACTGTCTCCTGAGGGGAGGAGGGAGGGCAATATAAATATATATATCTGCCAGGTAAGTATGAACAAACTTTATTTTATCATTAAAATATCATTTTGTTCATGAGACTTACCTGCCAGATATATATATAGCTGAATACCACCTTTGGAGGGGGTAGAGACAGCCAAGAAATAGGAAAAAACCAATTATTGGTAAAATTATTTTGGTTCCTTATCTGATAGCGTAGCTGACTGAGTGGTTACTGTCACTCTAGTCTGCTTCTGCTTTACTAGAGAACCCCAGCGAGGTAGTGACCTATATAGCTGGCGACTTCTAGATGATCTGTCAACGGGGGCGTGACCACAATGTGACTAGATCATGGGAGCCCATACAAAGAGGACAAAAGAGCATTACTAACCACCTAACCAACACCTAAAGCGTTAGTTTGCAAAGGATTGGGAAGACTGCCTCACCCCAGTAGTCGACCCAACAACCACAAAAACACAATTAAAAGGGGATAGGATCAGAGTTACCCTTGTCCTACAGTTGCTGAAGCAGCAATGATGGTCCCACTGAAAAGCAACGTATGCTACCTAAACATCTTGCCAAGAGTGTGAGGCAAACACAAGAATTGACTTGCCAAAATGTGGCACTAAAAATGTCACTGAGTACCATATTTTTCTTGAACGCCATGGAGGTGCAACTGCCCTCACCTCGTGAGCATTAACTCTCAACAACTTGACAGTTGGAGTCGTCACAACTAGAGTGTGCGTCACTTAATGACACCCCTAATGAAGAATGCCAGTGCATTCTTCGACATAGGTTTAACTGGTTGCCTCACAGAACACCATAAAACATCCAATGGACCACGAGTGTCCTGTGTTCCTTTAAGGTAGTACTTGAGAGCTCTAACTGGACATAGAACTCCCTCAGGTTCCTGTCCAATAAGGTCTACTAAACCTTTAATTTCAAAGAGTCTAGGCCATCAGGGTTAGAAGACCTATCATTCAGCCAAGAACTTAGGGCTTAAAGAATAGACAGCATTGTCACCCTTGAAGCCCACATGACGGCCACAAAGATCTCACTGAAAGCACTGGGACCATCACCCGAGGAATGCCGTTACAGTAACATCCTTAAGAGATGCAGAGTGGAGAGGCTCAAAAGGACTAAACATCAAAAACTTGAGCATTACACCCAAGTTCCAAGCAGGGGAAATCAGCTGAGGAACCTTGGACGTCTAGAAAGACTCAGTAAGATCGTGGAGGTCCTTATTGTCAGACAAAGCTAATCCTCTGTGTCTGAATACAATCCAAAGCATGCTCCGATAACACTTGATAGTCGGAACTGCTATATCGAGTTTTTCTCTTAAGTAAAGGAGAAAATGCAACCTGGCTCACAGTGATAGAGGAAGAGGAAAGCCCTTCTTTCTACACCAACCTTTGAAGGTTGCTCACTTCGCTAGATATATCCTTTAGATGAAGAACTACTGGCTCTAGCGATGGCCCGTGCCACCTCACCCAGAAAAACCCCTTCAGCTCTGACCAAGAGATAGTCTGAAAGCAGTCAGGTTCAGAGCGGGGAGATTCAGTAAATATATCTCGTGAAGTGGGTTTGTATGAGCAGGTCTGCTCTCAGGAAGGGTCCTCAGGAACGTCTACCAACCAGAAGAGAAACTCTGAGAACCAGTGGTTGAAGGCCAAAACATGGGGATGAGAGTCATCCTCGTCCCTTGAGAGGCCGCAGAACTTGCGTATGACTTCTCCCAGAATTTAGAACGGGGAAAAGATGCAAACATCTATTGGGTCCAATCCCAGGAAGAGCAATATCTACAACTGCCCCAGGGTCGAGTACAGATGAGCTTTACAGGGAGCCTCGCTGTTCTTGAGGTCGTGAAAATATCCACAAGATGGCGACCCCAAAATTTCCAAAAATCTTGGCAAACCTCCTGATGAAGGGTCCATTCCTTCGGCAGGAGTTGATGGCGCCAACAGAGCAGGTCTGCTCGAACATTTTCGACCTCTGCCACAAAACTTGTGAGAATCGAAATGTTGCGAGCATAGGCTCAAAGAATAATCTCTCTTGCAAGGCTGAACAGGGAACAAGTATTGTCCGAGTTTGCTAGAACTACACGATTGCAAACTTGGACCTCGAAGAATTGGCGAGCTAAAAGATAGCCGCCAAATCTTTGAAGTCGATGTGCCAGGACACCTGTTCCTCTCTCCAGGTTCCTAACACTTTCTCTCCCTCAGTGTTGCCCCCAACCTGTTGACGACCCGTCGGAAAAACAACACTAGGTTGGGGTTCAGAAGCTTGAGGAGATCCCTTTCTGCACATTCCGTTGGATCGAGCCACCACCACAGATCCTCTTTATAAGGAAGAATTCTCAATTCCTCTTTCAAGTCTTCCTTGCTTTGTCAGTTCTCCAACAAAAAGAACTGAAGAGGCCTGAGATGCAGACTCCCCAGAAAACAAACTTCTCCAGCGATGAAATGGTCCCCAGCAGACTCATTCCTTCCTTCACCTAGCATGTTTCCTTTTCCAAGAAGGCCGAAACTTTTTCGTACATAGAAGTTGCCGTTCTTGCGACGGAGACGCTAAAAAGCCGCTGAATAGAGCTGAATTCCCAGACACAATGGACAGTGAGGGGATCAGCTGCGACTTCTCCACAGACCAGAAGTCCCAGGGACTTCACGAGTTGCAGAGTCAACTGAAGGTCCTCCAGATACCTTCGCTTCGACGACGCTCGAATCAACCAGTCGTCCAAGTAGAGTGAGATCCTGACGTGCGACAGATGCAACTGCATCGCAACGTTTTTCATGAGACGTGTAAACACCCTCGGAGCAAAATGTGACGCCAACAGCATCTGGGTTCCCAGGCGGTCAACCATCCAAGTACTGACCAGACCCAACGTTGCTTAACTTCGCTGATCGGACGAGAAGCGGTGTTTTCAACGTGGTATGGCCGTTGTGCAGAGTCCAAAGCAGAGAGCCCTGAACTGGTACGTCAAGTCCCTTCAAGACAACCTGAGATACTTCACCGAACGTGGATGAATTGGGGCGTGAAGATAAGTATCTTGGAGATCCAAAGATACCATCCTGGGACCAAGGGATGAAGGGCTCCTAGTATTGACTGCAAGAGGTCTCCATCTTGAACTTTTCCTTCCGGACCAAGTTGTTCGACCTGTTGACGTCCAAGACGGGTCTCCAGCCTACTGAAAGTTTCGGGACCAGAAACAATCAAGTAAAATGCCCGGGGAACACTGAGTCCAAGATCTGTTCCACTGCTCTCCGCTCGAACATCTGTTCGAGCAGGTCAAACAATTTTCTGTTTGACAGGAAGGCAGTTGGGAAAAAAAAAAAAAAAAGAGACAGGAAGGGAATCAAGTAACCTCTCTCTAACAGTAGGAGGGACCAAACGTCTGCCCCTCACTCTTTCCAGGCTTGTGCAAAATGAAGCCTGGTTGCAAAGGGAGTCTGGAGATGAAGGGAGTCACTTGACTACCTCTCTTGGAAGTGACATTCCTACGGGGAAAAAAACTCTTTCTCGTGGTGCGGGTCTGTGACCAAGACTTCCCATGGAAGCCCCTTTGTTATGCAAACATTTAGCTTCGTTTAGTATCTGAGATCGGTGCAAGCGTTATGAAGGAGATGCAGTTTGAATGTCGATAACTTTAGTTTTGAGAAAAACGATATTTTTGCTTCTCTGTATTTATTTGCTTGCCGTTACACAGTTTGATGTTTTTATGACATAATGAAAAGCCAAAAATAGACCTGCAAAGTAATATAACTTCGCTAAATGAAGCTAAATGAAGCGAGTGTCAAAACACGGCTGAGGTTGGCCAGCGTGACGTTTTACTTCAGTCAGCTCTGAGCTCTGAGCTGCTACTGACTGACTGCCACTGACTGCCCTGCGGCATTCCTGTCTTTTCGCTGATGCGTACTATGTCCACAGGGTTGCCACAAGAGATCGCATTAGATATTATTTCATAGCTAAAAGGAAATTACCACCGATATACTGACAATATCATTACATTATAATATAATGCATAATATAATATACCACTACAATTATATAATATTATTACAACAATCATAATATAATACAATTATGAAAAAGTAAGATTACACTATGAAAAATGTAATTTACTGATTTTGTTTTTTTATAACTTCTAACTGATGCGAACTTTTAAATAAAACTTTCTGAGAAGATAGTCAGGATATGTATGATGCCATATATAAAATATCCCAGAAAATTTTATTTCCGACAAGAGATCAAACGCCCTTAAGACAAAGACAACTGCGAAGGTGGAGAGAGAGGAGCCGAAGGTTGAAAAGTCTCAGGAAACAGATCCTTAAGAAAAAGCCAGAGTCTGATAATCAGAGGAAGAAGAAGACGAAAGAAGTTTCTCTTCATACAAAGGCTGTGACGAAAGAGGATGTTCTTCCGCAGCTGGAGGGTCTTGAGTGAGTGGTGAAAGTAGTTCCGATTCGCCGATACAGCGGGAACACCGCGAACGAAGAAGTCGTCAACTAGAGTACGTATAGTAAACACAAAAAATGTGGAACGCTTCACGATTAGCGTTGTCATCACTTGCGCAAGAGCCATGCTAATCTTCTCTGTATCGTTCCAATTTAGTATATGTACTGCCGAAGCAAGTACTGGCTAAATTAAGAAGGACATCAGATGTTGAAGAGGGTAGTTGTGCGACATGATGAACAACTGGAGCGGTGTCAACACAAGACTTGAAGCTATACGGCAAGAGAGCGCGGGGCGTCATGACCAACGTGACGTGCGAGAGGCTCCGTGGCAAGTACACAGAAGAGAGCACTGTGGCGCACGAAGCGTCATGGCAGCGCAGCACGCCGAGAGTCAAGGTGAGGAGCGCGTGAAGCGTGAGAAGCGCACGAAGAGCAAGACGCGCACCTGGCGCGAGACAAGAGAAAAGGCCAACACCTCAACTCGGGGAAGACGAAAGAGAAGCCACTAAACACTCTCTCTAGACGACAGACGCTCTGTATCGTTCCCGAAGCGGGAGACGAAGGTGAAAGTCTGTACAAGACTCTTAACAGGCAGATACGAATCTTGAAAGGTTCATGAGAGCATCCAGCTGTTGTTGCAAACCCAACAAAATCTTACCGTTGGAGAAGCCACTCTCTCGGGAGAAGGGCTGAACCTGAGAGAAGGGAAAGGGGGCGAGAGACGTACACTTCCTTCCACAGGGGAAGAAGCTCTGAAAGCCCTTGCCTTAGCGCGACAGGGGTCGAGTAGAGTGATCATTCGAAAAACACTTTATTCTCTTCTGCAGAGGAATATCCACGCAACTTTCGGGGAAGAGTACAAACGTCAGAGGAAGAGGGCTGAAAGCACTGCGTCCTCTCCTCTAAGCTTCTCTTAAGAGGGCAAGAGTCCAACTGAGAGCTCCAAACCCTTGGCGGGGAGGACGTGTCGGAGGACGAGAAGCAATCCTTCAGGATGCGTGCCTGAGCACGATCCCTGGCAGCCTGGGTAGCGTCATCAGGACCTGCCGAAGGGACGCCAGATCGGTGGGAAGCCCCGTAACCCTCATGCGGCTTTCGACATGCCCCCTCCCTGGTCCTGGGAGTTCGACAGAGGTCCAGGCCTAGAGGCATTATAGGGCCGATCTGACGCCCCCTCCACAACACTACAAGGGCACTAGCACTAACACTATGCGTTTGAATTGCATTCACTTTAGTTTCAAGAGCACTACATTGACTCCACAGAGAGCCAGGGAATTACACTCTGCAGCAACAAACTACAGGGTTAGTAATAAATTTACTACAGGGTTACTAGTAGGAGAAAACCCTGACTGTCCAACTAAGGATGCACTCTAGGAGGAAGATTTCCTCAGCCTATCACGCTCCAATTTAAGCATATAGGCTTCATATTTCTTCCACTCACCCTCAGACAATCCCAACACATTCATTACCGATTATCATAGAGCATTGAACACCCTTACATATCATACATAAAGAGTGAGGAACTATCAAAGTCTTCGATAGCCTCACCTTACATTCACCCAAGCTACAGACTCGATAGCTAGAGGTAAGACATCTTAATTATAAGAAAAGTCAAAAGCAAAATCAAAAACGGTCCACAAAGAGCGTATGCCAAGTCACAGATCCAGTCGAATACCAAAAAACAACCAAAATACCAAAGTGACAACAAAATTCGAAATCCAAAAGGCGGAGGAACTGACAACAGGTGTTGACAGTCCGGCGACAGAGAAAATCTGAATAGAAAATGGGAATGGTTCCTGATACCCGCCTCCCAGCGGCGGGAATGGGTACTAACCACCTGACCGGCCACTGCGTGTGCCGCGAAATTTGAAATTCTGTCGGACCTTCGGAGAATACAGCTATATATATATCTGGCAGGTAAGTCTCATGAACAAAATGTTGATTTCAGGCCCAGAGCAAAAGCTCTGTTCTTGCAAGTGATTCACAGTTACCTAATGAGTTGAATGAATCAAGATACTTAAAATACCTTAAGCCAGTTAGAAGAAAGGTCTGTGATGAATCTCTCATGATGAGAATTCCTTTGCACTTCTGGAGAAAAGGACAAAAGTACAAAGGAATATGATGGCAGAAGTGACCAGTTAAGTTTCCTGGATTAACTTTCATTCTCAAAACAAATATGCCTAATATGAGTGGCCAAGGGTTTACATTTTCTCAAAAACAAATGTTGGTTGTACTCATACTTTATCTAATCATCCAGGATGAATCTTTTGGTGACCAGCTGAAGGACTTAAGAGAAAGTCCTGCCTACTTTCACTTGGAAGTAAAATGACAAGTTGAATGAATAAGCACTTCAGTCTGATATTTCAAAATAAAACAACAGTGGCATGCTTGAAGAATTCCAACGTAGATCTCATGCAAAAACTTTTGACAGCGCCATGCAATATCTCCTCCAACACCAACTATAATCAAGAACTTATTTGTCAAACTCAGATAAAAAGTAACAACACAAAAATAAACCATAAAATGCAAGAGTTTTAGGGCACATGCTCCAGAAACAAATGATCTTTGAAACAGTTCACAATTTGCACAACTAACCTCTCCTGCTTTGTGGAGTCCAGCGGTGTGAATGAGGTTCACCCAAGTCCCCTCCCCATAACGCTTTCATGCCTGAACCACTAACAGAGCTGTAGCCATCTTCCCATGTCACCCTTTTCAGCATTTTAGCACACAATCTGTGCCCTCCTTTATGAAAAGGCATTTTTTAAACAGGGAGACAAAAACACACTAATGAGACACAAATAAAACCACCAGAAGTATCACTTGTATGATTCAAAGGAAAAGGCTGTCAACAACACAGTCCACAAATCTGTTAAATTACTAATTCTCACTAGAAAGCATCTACAAAATAACATTATGGTATGAGAAAACAATGTACATTACACATCCCATGAAATACAATACAGACATTTGCCTCAAAACATTACCCAACACAATAAGCATGCTTACAAATAAATCTTTTTCAAAATCAATAAAAAAATATTTTTTTTTGTTACAAATGAAATATGGACAAAATGACCTGTCCTGACATTTTTATTGCATTACAACTCCTGGAAAAAAAAGAAGAAAAAGGCATACCCTGCAAAGCCAAGAGGCATACTCTGAATACTTTCAAAAGAAGAAATTATAAATAATTGTTTATGATATATGTAAGCAGTTAATGAAGATCAACTGTTAAAATTTCATCAGTGCCCATTTACTGGGACAAACTGAGACATTCAGTGCATAATTCAAATTACAGTAGGAAGAATATGAAAAATTAACATTTTGAATTCTTACATACAAGATTGCATATATGTGTGGAAATGTGTTCCTGTTGAAATTTAGTATACATTGTGTTGAAAAACTGGAAGGTTCAACTGGGCACACCATAAGGTACATAAAAACATTTTCAAAGTCTGGCAATGAAAATTCCTTTATTCAACTAAAACTGGTGAAGCCTCAATATCGACTGTTTTGTTTTTGATCAGGTGCATGGTGAGGTCAAACAGCTACCACAGTTTTGCATCCTAAAAAAACAAAGTTTAATATTCAGTCTCAAAATCAAAACTAAATAAGCTGATGCAAGTTAGTTATATTATGATTATTAATTATTATAATTAAATTAATTATTATTATTATTATTATTATTATTATTCAATGATAAACCAATGAGTAATAAGGAACTTGAAAGTCCTGACCCCAGGGCATTGACTGAAAGTCAAATGTTTCCAAAGAGTAAAACATTTGAGAGGAATTACAGAAAGAGGATATCAGTTATCAGGAAATGGGAAAAAATGATAATAACATAAGCAATGCAACAAAGAAATTTAATTAGTGAAATACAACACACGATTTGTTTTAGCACTCTCCCATAATAGCTTCACTTAAACTTTTGAAGTTCTAATTGCACAACATCCTCAGGGAAACTGTTCCACAGTCCAACGGTGTGAAAGGTTTTGATGGATGGAAAACCTTCAGCTAATGATTTCATGCTGGACCACTAAATCAAAGTCTTAGCCATCTAATATTGTTCTTACCCTGAAAAGGGCCATTACACTTTTAAAACCTTTTGACAGCACACAAATTTCATTTCTGAAGATTCTGACACAGAATTTCATTTTTCATGCACACCAGGTCAAAATCAGTCTCATTTGCCAAAAGGGGAAATCTCTTTTAATGGTTACTGAAACTGAATTCCACAGTCTAGGAAGGAGAAATTAAATTACTGTCACTGAGGCTAAAATGCAAACAGGGTATTGCTGAATAAAAATACAGGACAAGAGTATATAGTAATGTTGTCAGCATACCATAACCCCTATCCAATAAAGAACAAATCATCTTTCCACATTAAAACTGGACCATGTTATAATAGAGTAAAAATTTATTTCAGTGGTGACTAGAGAATTTCTGTTTCATTAGAACAGCCTGGTTGAAATGCAGTAAGAAATAATGGAGAAAAAAGTCAAGTCTCAGAGAACATACCATAAGAAAATAGTGGACTTTAACTGAACCGGTTTGAAGTTATGTAAAAGGCCTTTAGGATTGGAATACAGAATTTAGGCCAAAGGCCAAGCGCTGGGACCTATGAGATCATTCAGTGCTGAAAGGGAAATTGACAGTAGGAAGGTTTGAAAGGTGTAACAGGAGGAAAACCTCACAGTTGCACTATGGAACAATTGTTAGAGAGGGTGGACAGTAAGATGGAAGAAAGAGATTATGAATACAGGTGGAATGAAAGAGTAATAGGAATGAAAGGGGTTGCAGCTAGGGGCTGAAGGGATGCTGCAAAGAACCTTACAGTAATGGCAGTAATGGCCCTGAAACACGGGAACCAATGCGGTGCACTGCAATCTCCTACGGGAACCAACTAGAAAGCAGACATTTAATTACTCACAGGACAAGGCTACTAATGCATGCAAACTGCTACTAAGGACTACTAACAAAGCTCAGTAACACCAGCCATTAGAGAAGCCTGTGAAATAACATTATGATACAATGGACTTGTCAGAATTTTTTAAGCCATGATGGAAAAATTGATCTTCCTAAAATTAATCCCCTAAGTGAAAAGCCAATGCAAAGTGGAGTCTTCTAGAACAGAATTCAATGTATTTTAATCAATAATATATGCGAGATTCAATCGTTTTGAAGAATATACTATGAATAGATTTAATCATTTTAATCAGTTTGAATAAGACAAGATTAAATATCATTTTGAAGAATATACATTATTACACTATGAACAAGACCAGATTTAATAATTTTGAATAACATACTATGAATACGTGGAGACTAAGTAAGCTATCAAAGACTCAAAAAGTGACAATGATGTGAAGGGAAGATGATACTTGCAACTTTCGTACCTACCAAATACATATTCAGGAAACAAACAGGCGACCTATCGACCTAACATGAGACAAGTACTGACCAACATCATTTTCATCCCGCAAACAAGATCTCAATTTGCACTCCTGCTTCTAGCAAAAGCCCTGCAAACTCTTGGGATATTCCAACACTGGCAATGAAAAGTGAGACAGATATTCCAACACTGGGAATGAAAAGTGAGACAATACCCAAATATCAATGCCTCTCATATCACACTCCCCACCAAAAGGACGATTTTGAAAACAAGTATTAAAGAACTCCAAACAGTCATCACAAAAGAACAACAGACTGGCTAGAACCATAAACAGCCAATGTACACCAGGGAAGCAAATATATACTCTCATTCAGCTACAAGAACTTGAAAACACTCTCAAAAACTATCTTACACTCCTCTAAACCACAAACTGTATGTGGTGAATACAAAAAAATAAAATTAGACCTCAGAATTTTAAATAACAAAATGAGAACACTCTGATATCTGATTACAAACAAAAATACAACTGGACAGTTTTTACATAGGTACTGAATTCACACACTCAGCAGGGTTGATCATCCAAAATGTGTGAGCTCAAACCCACCAATGAACATAAAATTTTTTAGCAGCAGCTTTTATAGGTCAGGACACATTCTTCATACACACCAATAATCATACACTGTAATGCCTTTCATGTACTTCCATGCAATGCAATCCAGTTGCACCAATCTATACCAATCAGGACTGAAAAGTCCTCACAACTCATGAAACCTCAGAAGTTCTTCCAAGCAATATTGGTGAGTCAGCATCGCTGTTGTGTTGCCAATGGTTCAAGCAGGAATAAACTCAGAACACCTTAGCAGTCAATACAAATATAACATTATGTTTAAATACACACAGGAGGCAGAAAAACTGATATACAGTAATGTATTTGCTTAGTACCAGTGCAGTACTTGTAGGAAGAGTGGTCATATCAATGACAGCAGTGTAAACACTAATATTATTACTGTAGTTCAATTCAGTGAGCTTCTAAACCAAAAACACTGAGATACTCAACTCCTATGTAGCCATACCAATTCAAAATATGTACTTCAAAATACTTCAACATATTTACATGTTTATTTTTGTTCTTACGCTGTGTTACCAGGTGACCTAAAGCACATACAAGCTGTGCCCACCAACACTAAGGCCTGTAAACAACACCCAAAAACAAAAGCATTGAAATTATGACTTACGTGATATTAACTCTAAACCTGTCACATGATTTCACATCACAAGAGCCTCAAATGGTGTACAGGGCAGCCTCAAATATCCATGTGGCACTCTTCAATATTCTTTTGATCTGAGGAGATAAAAACATCATTCAGAACTTCATCATGACATTCATCAACACATATACATAATTTAAGAATAACAATCAATTTAAGAATAGGTTAATCAACTGAAGTATTCATACCATTACAATCAATCACTGTATGTCTAAATTATCTCAGGTTAAAAATTTTTTGCAGTGTCATATAAGTTGCTACAGTATTCTGTGGACCTCGTCTGCATCAAGAGATTCCAACAGAACTATTCTCGAATACCACAAGCCACATGGACAGTAGTGCAGTAGAAAACTCAGATGCAGAAACATAAAATTACATAACACCTCAAGTTAATGGATCCCTAAACTTAGCAGACTTCATCTGTATTTACCAGTTGATATATTATGATTATTTTTTGTTATGTTACTGAATTTCAAATGTTACAAATTTTCACATACGCATAAATGAACTCTTAAAGCCCTTTTTGATTCAACTTTCCATCAACTGAACAATACCAAGGACAAAATACAAAAGAAGGCACATAAAGTTTACCAACACACCTATTTAGCAGCTTAAATGCCTTAGGTTAGGAACTGTGTGGAGTTACATCAAGAGATTCCAACAGAACTAAGATCTCTGGAAAATACTAAAAATTTTACCAGCTGATATTATAGGGTTTTTGTTACTTTTCAAAAGGATAAATTTTTTACTTATCAGAAAGACAGACCACCAAAGTGTCTGTTAAAATTGAGATGTTACTATTAGGTCCTAATGAATAAGAACCAGGGACTGGAACATTCCAATGAGCTCAGATTACAACCTGAAGGATTAGTCATTTATTAAAGATACCAGATTACAACAAAATTTTGGGACCTGCCACAACAAGGAACTTCCACAACAAACACACTGTTTCATGCACTACATTTAAACCTGTCTGGGGATACAAGTGACAAGTACCATAAGTACTGGACCAGTGAGGAACACAACTATGGGACCCTTCCTCTCATTTCTGAAAGGAAAATATCACGTCAAAATGAAGTTCACCAAACATGTCACCAAAGCAGAAAAACCAGTGACACCTTAAAACATATACAAGGTCCTACAAACTCTCTATTTCTACCTGAGTGTCTAGTTAGATCAGAATACCCAAGCGGCGTGAATAATTGATATTTGAGTAAAAACCTCCCCAGCTGAGATATTTCTGGATTTGTACAGGTCTACAGATACAGTATACCAAAAAATGAATTAAACCACTCAGCTTGGCAAAAGACTGAAGCTGTACAATATCTTCGAACTGGTCCGAAACTTCTCATTACAGATACAAAGTAGTTCACTGTATATCTTACCAAATTACAACTTAATAAATACCAAAAGGATGGAGATTCTAATGCATTCCATACAATCAAAGTTAATGTTCTTCTCCTACCACAAGGAAAAGGACAAGAAGCTTAATGGATAAGTTGTAAAAACTCTTAGGCCTCAAGACACACAACTGTAACATGAAAACACAAAAAATCCATGATAAATACAGAACATAATTTTCCTGTGGAATGACCAGAAAAGCTAGAAGTTCCAAAGCACTGGCTAAAGCCTGACTTGTACATGGAGGTCACAGAACTGGATGTGCATTCAGTCAAACCTCTCTAAGGAGCTGCTCACAGGAATATCTATGGAACAGTGGTGAATTTGTTCTGGATAAACTGACCTCAAGTTGAAGGTGATGGGTCACTGACTAAATAGAAGGCCTTCAATTCCACTCACATGAAAACTCTGGGCTGTATGAGTAACTGGATCACTGCCAAAACCTAATAACAGTGCTCACTAACACTAGCCATCAGAAATTTTAAGATAACTACTGTAGATGCAGCGGATTTCTCAAGATTTACTAAACTTGAGACAGCAACACCCAAATAATTCCTTAAACCAAGACAGTAACACCTAAATACCATGTAAAATTAATAAATGCATAAATAAAAAGACTAAAATATTACGGGCTCTTCTGGGACAGAATAAAAAACCAGCTCACCTTAAAATAGTTCCCTTAAACCAAGACAGCCATGGGGCTCTGCTAAAAACCTTGGGCCCAAGAAATAACAATGAACATGGAAAAGGCTTGCTGACTAAAAGATTGTTATTTAACATATCTGATATTAAATAACTAAATACCCACAAATAGCCCTCCCTGGATAATGGATGGGTCAGGTCACCCTCAAATACCTCGGACACCTCTAAGGGAATACCCCACAGGTGATACGGCACCTGATATTTTACAGGTGTTTATGGCATTGTTCCGCACAAGTTACGTCTACGCGACGCTTTAAGATAAGTCTAAATGAAATAACGACGTAACAGGCGAGACTTACGATCGTTATATGACGAAATAAGACGACAGAGGCGGAGAAATAACTCGGTTATCACGAAGGGACAGGTTCCAACACGTGGCGGCCATTGGTGTGTTTACAGTCTGACGTGAGCGATAACGAGCCTAAAATAAAAACGTAAAAAAATATGTGAAATCGTAATATAATTTATGAAATGTCATTGAATTATGTTCATTAAAATACTATAATTATATATCATTATATTTAAGATTCATATTCTACATCATATGCGTGGTATTATATTTCAGATTCGTATTCTTCGTAATTCCCATTATTCTCGTGTTTGAATTATTTTCGCAAGTATTTTAAATGTATTTAATACTATACTTAATATTTATGTTCAATATCACATTCAACATATGTTTAAAAGTTATTATCTTCGCAATTAACTTTATGCTTGCCTGATCTACGAAATTTACGGGGCCTGCGCTGTTTAGTTATTTTTATTATTTATTGACAGCTGAAATAACTAAAAAAAAAAAAAACAAAAAGAACAAATAATACTAACTGATAGCTTTGCTTGTTTGCATAAACATTCAACCTTCGATTTTACGTAAATAACGACGAATTTCAACTATTTGATATAAGATATAGATTAAAAAACCTATTCTGTTTTCTCTGGTCCTAAATATTATTCTTTGTTTTCAATAAAATTGCCCAAAAAAATTAGTTTTAAAAAGATTGTTAAGCAACTATTCTACTTTTGGCTTCGAACAGTATATAACTATTGTCTAAGCTTTGACTGATTACTAAAAAATATATTTAAATAGGTTACGAAATAAAAGAAAAAAAGTTTATTTATATTTTTATTTCTGCAAAAAGCTATCATTGTTGAAGTATTTTGATTAAAACTAAGAAATAAAAAAGGTATTTTCCTATGAATGTCTGGTAAAACAAACAGACAGATGAACTTTGAAACCTGACGCAGATTTTAAAGTAAAACATGACGAATCGTTTTATCGATCATTAAATAGGCAATGCAGGATTGCTAACTGAATTAGTTAATTATTCATAAGTAATAAGTTAATATAAAGTTAGATTTGACCTCAAACTTAGATACTTTTGGGGATGATTTCTCGAGTCGTCCTATAAAACTTTATCTTGACATCATTTAGGGAATGAAATTTATGAATGAATGACGTCACTGCCCTGAAGATTACGTAACCGGTTACCATGGTAACCGAGGTTCTTAGGCGAATTTTAAAACAAAGTCTATTAGTTTTAATGGTAAAACTTATATAATAAAAGTTATATTTATATAGCACTAGATTAAAATAAGTTATTTTTCTTATCAATTTATAAAAATGTATGTTTAAATACCGAATTTATCAATAAAAATATAAATTTATGAGATCGCTACTCACGCCGTATGGTTATACTGCTAAATTGTCGTCTGGTCAGTTCGAAAAGAAGGCAGAAATTGGCAACTTTCACTCAAATTTACTACAATTTGCGTTCGATAAGTAGGTTATTTTAGCGATTTACATGATTAACAAAGTTTTTTTGCTAAATATTGAGTATTTAT
>NC_089764.1:32316614-32379114 GCF_040412425.1 Macrobrachium rosenbergii | reverse complement strand
GACGATGTTTGCAGTATATCCATACAGTAAGAAAAGCTATCCAAAATACTTTTATTTTTGTCTCACCCTTTAAATAATTCTGATGGGTAATATTTTAAAATATATATTTAAGGAATAATTAAAACTAATTTAAATAATACAAAAAGCTATTTTGAAGTCTATCAAGTACAACATATGTAAGGTGATTTGCAATACAGTTTTGGTTATAGTTTTAAGCGTTTGTGAGAAATTTATGAATGGGGCGAATGGAAAAGTTGCCTTTTGTTACTTTTAAAATTCGTTTTTTATAGATTGGATATGTATCAAAACACAATTTCCTCATCTTTCCATATTTATTTGTATATTAATTAATATTCATGCAAAAAAACTGTCACGTAAATCGTTGAAATTACTTATTTATCGAAGGTAAATGACGATAAATTTGAGTGAAAAATGCCAGTTTCTGCCTTCTTTTTGAATTGAAGCAGACAACAATTGAGCAGTATAACCATACGGCGTGAGTAGCGATCTCAAAACTTTATATTTTTATTGATAAATCAGGCAGTTTAAGAGTAATATAACAATAAAAATAAAAAATTAAATGTACTTCAAGATGGTCCATATGAATATTAATTTTTTATTTCTATATTTTATTGCAAAAACAGATCAATTTTGTTTTGAAATTTAGGTACAAACCTCGGTTTCCATGGAAACCAATACGTAATCGTCCAGGCCAGTGACGTCATCTTTCATTCATACATTCGATTCTCGGTGAAATAAAAAAAAGTTACGTAGCTTTTTTTTTATTCGTTAATAATATTAAAGGCTGCTGTTATTGTAGGTTTTAACCCTTACGTAATAAGACGAAATCAAGCGTAAATAAGGTAAATAAGATACGGAATTCGTTGGTTTTCAGACCAAAACAATAAACATCCTAAACATTCGAATTTGAATTAAATCGAAGACTTCAGTATGCTTAAACTTTAAAATGGCATTTTCTCCTTAAATATTAACGTAATTTAGTCGCAATCTCTTTCAAAATACGTCAGATACGATACAAAATCATACGCTACAGCAGAAAATGGCATATATATCGTAATAAGCGTATTTTAGGCACATTTGGATAACCGGCCTCAAGAAGAATTTAGTTTCTTTTTTTCGATAATAGGTGGCTATAGTGTTCCTGACCCCGTAAAGTGAATAAAATATAAATATTTTTTTTTTTTAATTGAGAGGCGCGAAATATGAATTACGTTGACGTTGAATACGACGTTTTTAGATGTTGTTGACGTTGAAGGTGTGACGTTTTTAGATGTTGAGTTTATAAATGTTTGAAAAGGAACCTTTAGAAAAAGTTAGTTAGGTGTGAAATGAGTTTTGAAAAGTTAGGTGTGATTAGTTTTTGAATAGTTAGTTTGTGATAAATTTTTTAGTTAGTTGTTGTTTTATAAGTTAGTCAGGGGTTATATAAGTGTTTGTTAAGGGTTTGAAGATTCTAAATAATCGTAAAATTATTCGTAAAATGTGGTTACGATCGCTGATTTGTGTCAGGCTGAGAAAGAGAGATTGGTTGATGGCTACTAAAACTGGCGTCAAACGAGAGAGAGAGAGAGAGAGAGAGAGAGAGAGAGAGAGAGAGAGAGAGAGAGAGAGAGAGAGAGAGAGAGAGGTGGGGATGAGGTTGCTGACACAGTTCACATAAGAGTTAAGGTTTTAATGCGTCGAATACGACGTTTTTAGATGTTGGTTGATGCGAAGTATGTAAGAAAAAATTTAGTTGGGTGTGTTATAAAGGTTTGATAAGTGTTTGATAGGACTGGGAGCTTTGCGTAGAGTCGAAATTATTGTAAAATTGTCAGTAAAATGTGGTTTTGATTACTGATTTGTGTTAGGAAGAGAGAGATTGATTGATTATGGCTATTAAAACTGGCATCATAACAATATGTGGAAAGGGAGAGAGAGAGATTGCTGACACATTTCACAAAAGAGATAAGGTTTTACTGCTTCGATTAAGACGTAATTCGATGTTGGTTGATGCAAAGACCGTAAGGAAAACTTAGTTACAAGTGATGTAAGTGTTTGATAAGTGTTTGACAAGGCCGGTAGCTTTACGTAGAGTCGAAGTAATCGTAGAATTGTTCTTAAAATGTGGTTATGATTACTGATTTGTGTCGGGATGAGAAAGAGACTGCAACGTTCAGTAACTACCGAGGTTCATCCTGGACCTGTTAATTGTTATGTTTATCTTAGCACTTGGAAAAGCACGAGTCCAAGGAAGAATAATGGCTGCTTAACTACCCTTACCTGTAACAGTGTTTACATTTTATCACGAAATATCTGGCGAATCCTTTTCCAGAGACGTATTATTGATTATTTTCCTCCTTGTATGCACTGTCAACTTCTTTATCAGTTTGTTTTGGCAGCCATATTAATACACAGTTTAAGGATACCGTTGCACTTTTATGCAGAACAAAATTCGAGGTCTTACACTCTCCAGAGTGACTCTAACACTGGGTTTTACTGTTTAGAGTTTTAGACTTTTAGAGTTGCATGACAGAGAGAGAGAGAGAGAGAGAGAGAGAGAGAGAGAGAGAGAGAGAGGTCTTGTGACAGCGTAAGCACTTGCTCCTTTGAACAACCCATGGGGGGAGAGAGAGAGAGAGAGAGAGAGAGAGAGAGAGAGAGAGAGAGAGAGAGAGAGAGAGAGTGGTTTTGCTACAGCGCAAGCAATAATTGCTCCTTTTTATAGCATAAAGAGAGAGAGAGAGAGAGAGGTCTTGTGACAGAGTAAGCACTTGCTCCTTCGAATAACCAATGGGGGGAGAGAGAGAGAGAGAGAGAGAGAGAGAGAGAATGGTCTTGCACAGCGCAAGCAATAATTGCTCCTTTTTATAGAGAGAGAGAGAGAGAGAGAGAGAGAGAGAGAGAGAGAGAGAGAGAGAGAGAGAGAGAGAGAGAGAGGCCCTGTGCCACTAGTTTCAGAACTGAATTTCCCTCATCTAAAAGGATTTTCCGTCTACTTACCAAATTCAAATAAAACTGTCCTTTACATTCCAAAATATCGGTGTCCATTATGAGACATTAGTACTGGTTAGTACAGATTTTCACTTCCTAAATTCGGCCAGTCTAAACCAGCACCTACTTACTGTAACCATTTTATGACCGAGAAAATCAATTAACCTCTCTAAAATGTCTTTAACAAATAAGGGTTTCAGATTGGGTATAACATTCCTACTGTTTTTGCAAAAGAATTCGTTACAATGTATTTCAAATTACCACAAAATCATTCGATTACAAAAAACAGATAATTCTCAGTGGAGTTTTTATTTGATATATGTTATTCTTGGACACAAAGGGAACTGAGAAAATTCTTACTAACCTGGTTTCATCAACACATATTAAAAAAGTTAAAGCTGGCAGGAATAAGATGTATTGATATCCTGATGTTCATGAACATTGCAGAGTTTTTTTAGCCTGAGACTGAGATGTTTCATAACACATCCACACATATGGTCTGTTCTGTTTGGTTATCATACTCACTATTTATCACAAAATATTGCACGGGTCCTTTTCCAAATAAGTTTTATCACTTATTTAGTTGCTTGCATCCGCTTTTAAATCCTTTTCAGGTTGCTTTTGCAATCACTTGGATGTATTTAAACTTTGCCTTCAATTTCACTTTTTATGGAACACAAAATCTTCACGTTTTTCTTCCCCGGGACCTAAGCTAGCACTATGGCATGAGAGAGAGAGAGAGAGAGAGAGAGAGAGAGAGAGAGAGAGAGAGAGAGAGAGAGAGAGAGAGAGAGAGAGAGAGAGAGAGAGAGACCGGAACTTTCGCTCCTTTGCGCAGAGAGAGAGAGAGAGAGAGAGAGAGAGAGAGAGAGAGAGAGAGAGAGAGAGAGAGAGAGAGAGAGAGAGAGAGAGAGAGAGAGAGACAGAGAGAGAGAGAGAGAGAGAGGCCTTGTGCCAATAAAGAAAAATCTATCAAAAATGGTCGTCCCAATTCTTTCAATTTGCGAATAGAATTTACTTTTTATCGTAGTAAAATATTGCATTCACTTTCCTCACTCCCAGTAACGTAAATAATTCTGAAAGACATTCAAATATCATTTAGAGATTTCATTTTCCCCCAAGTTTTTCTCTTGCAACATAAGATTTCTTTAAGTGGATTGTTGCCATAAGCTGACGAAAGTCCATTATGTTTATTCATTTACAAATTGAAAGAGTGTCTGCAACAACATTTCCAAGTATCGGTGGTCAAAGTTTTAGATGAGGTTCAGTGTAGAATTCCATTTCCCAAAAACTGTCAATCTTAACGAAAGCTCACCATATTCATTTAGAAATTGATATTTTTTATATTAATTATTTTAAGTATTACTAGTGCTTAATATTACTTGATATTGTCAAATAGATAACAGAAAATAATCTAATTAAGGTATTTATGAAAAGGCTAGACTGTATACTCTATGCCTGCGTAATAGAGTACTTGGAAACTTTTTTAGTTAATATATATGTTATTAAACTTTTATTAAAGAATAGTCGAACTCTGAATGGTTCTAATTATACTCTATTTTGGTTATTCAGTTAATTGAATAATGAAATTGAAAGGAAATAAAATGATTTGGAAGTAAATTGATTGATTCACTATAATTTTCCAGTCATATATTTATTTCCAATATGACAAGAAGAAAAAAAAAACACTCCAATATGCCAAGACCATTAAGCTTTTATTATTATTATTAAAGGACTATGAAATATGTTCCAACTTTAAACAATAAAAATATGCTCACATTACAACACTAGTTAGGGTAACAAATTAACACTAATTAACGTAACATGTGGCAACACTGTTATCAAAACATATACCAACATAATGCTGGTTAGCATAGTGTATGATAACGCTGGTGAGCATTGCCGATGCTAATCTTGGTTATCAGATTCTTGTTAACATAACATGATAAACTTTGTTGGCATAACCAATGCAAATCTGGGATATTGTAGCTGAGCTTAAACTTGGATAACGTGTTAACATACTTTATGATAACTTATGTTATCATAACATCTGATACTAAAACGTATGCCAAGACACTTGCGATGGTTATCATGACCTAGACAACAGACAGGTTAGCCGTTAGCATATCTTAGGCAAGCCTGGATTAGCACAAACTATGCTGACCTACATACCTAACGTTTGTTAGCATAACTGAGTCTAATCGAACACTCACTCATTGGTGGATGGGGGCGAAATCTCTCTCTTTTCACCTTTCCATATTTGTCTTTCTCTCTCCTCTCTTTAACCTTTCTCTATCTCTCTCTTCACCTTTCCTATCTGTCTTTGTCTTTCCATATCTGTCTTTACTTAACCCTCCTCTCTCTCTCTCCTTTCCCTGTCTGTCCTTTCCTCAATCGTATCTCTTGCCTTTCCATATCTGTCTTTGTCTCCTCTCTCTCTGTCCGAGGGAAAGGGGGTTATGGCAGTCAATAAGGTATTCTGTGGGGGGGAAGGTTTATGAGGGGGAATAGCCTCCCCACCTTCTTCCTGGCTGTATGGTGTGTGCTTGTTTACAAATATCTGAAACTAAGTGAAATTCCTTTTTTTATGCATAATTCCAATTCAAGCGATATTCACCATTTATTAGTGAGATGCTATCGACACTGGGCGAATAAAAATACATTTTAACAGATATTTTAACATTAAAAAAAGTCAAACCAATTTTTTAAGAATAAAATTTACAGCCAAGTTTCCGTCCCATTCTTTTGCTGAAGTTCAATGCCATATTGATTTTATTATTCAATATTTTAAGCTTTGGTTATCTGCCGTAGCCCAAGGAATAACAAACTATTATAGACTGGAGCACATAAAGTGTTGTGGAAGAAAGTTACAAAGGTCCTACGCACACACACACAAGTGTACAATCACTGACCCCCATCAGAAGCTTTTAATTTGTCATATCATTCGCCAAACGGCCTTGGTATTCATACATACAAACACGCCTTCCGTCTCGTTGAAATGAGAACAAACAAACAAAATGAGGCACAAACTCTTATTGAAAACAATCGAAACCACTCGGTACATCTCCAGCTGTCATCTGGTGGCCTTGAAATCTCGGAAGTTGGTCTGTAAGTGAAGTGGGTGGAGGGTTCCTCGCCCCATAATCCCTTCTTATCACTCCCACCCCCTTCACAGACAGGGAAACCGTAGTCATTGCTGTTATATAGACACGTAATGCAGTGCTATAATGAAGCTGAATATAATGACATAATACTCTCGACTGTATTGCAGGGTTTTACCTGAACACCAGCCTACCCCCTCCCCCCAAAACCTCAGCTCCCCATGAAAAGGCGATAATGATAAAAATTCAAGGAAGGATTACAAGTAAACTGTAATAATAATTTTAAAAAGTTCAGGCAAGTTGCTTCGGGAGTGTGGGCGGGTAAAGCTCCCGGGAAGGCGGAGGGTACCCAGACGGGAGAAGAAGGGAAGGTTGAGGTAGCAGCTTTACTCTCCCTCCTCCTCCTGAATCTTCGTAATGTAAAAGCTACATTTTTTGCCACTGGATACTTTTTATATTATAAAAATGACCTCTACGAAGTAATTCTCGACCAGTACAACTTCATCGAGGTCATCCTTGTCCGTGGGTGCATCAACGAGGTCGTCCTCGCCTGGGAAGCCCTGAGCGAGGTAAACTTCGCCGGGGGATGGCCTCTAGGAGGTAATCTTCAACAAGGAAGACCTCTTCGAAGTTTTCCTCGTCCGGGAGAGCTCTGACGAGGTAATTCTCGCCGAGATAGTCTCGACTAGGTAACTATGAAAACGTTTTCATCATTTGAAAAAAACAATAAAAAATACAGAAAAATGAAAATTTTAATTTCCATATTTTTCCAGACAAGAAAAAAATACCTTATAAATCATCAAAATAATATGTTTATTTTCCCCCTAAAGTAAAAAAGTTGCGTAAACCTATCCTCTTAAATTTTGTAAGTGGTCCAATTGAATCGATAGAATTTAGGCCAAAGGGGAAGCACTGGGACCTATGAGGTCATTCAGTGCTCAAACGGAAATTGGCAGTAAAACTTGAGTGGTGTAACAGAAGGAAACCCTTTTGCAGATGCACTATGAAACAGTTGTTGGGAGAGGATGGGAAGTAAGATAAGAAATAAAAGTACAGTAAAAGGAACGAAAGGGGTTGCAGCTAGGGGCTGAAGGTACCCTGCAAATAACCTTAAGCACTGCCTACAGTGCACTGACGGAACTAAACCCCTACGGGAAAGAGGACTAAGAGAACTCACCAATTTTCCAACACCACAAAGGAAAAATCTAATTGATAAATGATTATAAAGTATTTGTTAGTTTTCACACGGGAGTCCTTGAGGTTCTACAGACGAGGCTGTCAGAGCCGTTACTCGACACCCAGTCAGGAAGATACAGGCAGTACCAAAGTGATTAACTTTCCATGAATCATCCCTCTGATTCATATGATTGGTCAAGTTTTCCAGCCATGCTCAGACAGTCCTGATTTTCTGATCGGTGTCAACAGCTTCCTTACCCAGTCATCATCTCAAGTATGCTATGCAATAAAGACATTCTACCTTCAGGGGCGTCACATTTAAGGGGGCAACTGACGACCCCAAGCCTCAACTTGCCCCCCTCACCCCAAGAAGTAACAGCAGCTGGTTCTCCATTATTCCTACCGAAATCCGAATCTGTCATCACATTAAGTTCATCTTTCCATTTTGTGTGCTTCAAAAAGCACACAAAATTGCTCAAAAAATAAAAACGAAGTGATTAGGCTCGCTAAACCGCCTTTGCCCAACAATCAAAAATCTGAAATGACGCCCATCTACCCTCTGTCTGGCCACAATTGAGACTGCAGGAGCTTTAATGCACAATATCCATCTGCACTTTGTTCTCAACATAGAATGACTTCTTTGGCATCAGACGTCAAAACTGATACAGACACCGTAAAGGTTCCCTTTGGTTACAGGTCCCATGAACGCCTTCAAATACGCAAACGGCATCAAACAGGCCTCTCCCATTAATGGAAGTACTCATAGCCTTCCGCCTTTCTCCTTAGTATGGGGTAAGGACGATGCCTTCTTTTTGAAGGACTGATTTGGCTTTGGGGTAGACTTTGTAGTCTCGATCGGCTGCCCTGCCTGTCATCGTTTAGACCCCGGTATCGTATATACATGGAGACTGAAATAAACGGAAATTTGCCTGTAGCGTACAAAACAGCACTTAGATCATCATTCTTTGCAAGATTTGTCTGCGCTGAAATGTTCTCCATAACCTTGCACATGCCTTCTGGTTGCATTATATACAATAATGATCGATACTTGAAGGCATTACAGACCAGGTAACTACGAGTTTCTTTGAAAGTTGTCATATTTTAGGTTACCACACACAAGAACGGCCTTCGGCCTGCATAATACACACAGACCGTAATGGGGAATTAAGACCTTTACAAGTACCATTTAGAAGGTATCGTGGAAACAAATTTTCGGTCTGGTCAACAAGATCACTATTAATTGAACACCTGAACGAAGGTTTTAAAAACTTAACTTCCAAACCGTACATCTAAGCTACCAACTAATAAGAACTTTTCTAAAGCTCGACAGAACAAAAATATAGTAATTTCAAGCTTAGACACAATTGTGAATAAATTAGCTCTCATATTTGACAATCTAATCAACCAAGGCCACCGTCCAAACTGAACAAAAAGGAAAACGTTAATCTAAAGGTGGTAGGACTAACTAAAAATGAAGTATTATCTACGTCGAACGGTACAGAGATAGCGAAAAATAAACTTGCAACACCCGTGCTTTGGAAAATTCAGGGTTGAAGAGTTGCATCAAGGGTAGATTTACAAACATACGCCAAGCACTGGGCCAAACGAGGCCGTTCAGCGTTGAAACGGAACGTGACAACAAATTAGGGTAGAAGCAATAAGATTCTTCCTGGCAACAAGAACTGGAAGAATCACAGCTAGTTTGAGGAAGGGGGTTGGGTTACTTGGGACATACATAATGAACGCTCTCTTAGCAGTTATCTACTGTTCAATTAGCCTCACGAGAGCGCATTACTGTGCATGCCAGTTGGCAACAGTAATTTCAACAGGGTACTGGGAAAACTGCCCAAGATATCAGGGGCCTTGTAGTTACGAGACTACTGGAATTTTAAAGTTACCCCCAAAAAAAAAAAACCTAAGGGGTTTTCTGTACTTCACCCTCGTTTTCTATGGTGCCTTTCCCACAACCTTTGGTAAAGGTAAATAGCAATTTTACGTAAATTTGTTATAGGTTCATTTGTACCCGTTTGCGTGTCAGAACATTATTGTAATTTTATCTCTACATTTGTATTTATTTGCCGTTTCACATTGAGAACCAGCATCCTATTGAAAGACGTCCGCACGCCGCTTTATAAACGGCCTTTCTTAATAAACTGGCAGTACGTCCACCTGGTCTCTTTTTCGCACCTCTTACAGGGTTTATATTCCCACATTTAAGGTCATTATTCATGCCCTCCTCATTCACCTTATCTGTAAGTTCTCCGTCATTACATTACCACTGACATCAATGCTCAGCTCTTGACAATGATTTTGATTACCTATAGGTTTTGTCTGACCCTTTCGTGTTACCACAGCCATCAATGCTCTACTCTTGACAATGAATGACTGGTTATCTCTACGTTCTGTCTGGCATTTTTATATTACCACAGCCATTAGTGGTCCACTCTTGACAAGTTCAAATATAACATGACCAACAAAACACGGCATTTGCAAATAGTGTAGGGTTCACCTATAGCTTCCTGACCTCTGTGCTTACCTTCTTTATTTTGGCTCTATTTCAGAGAGCTACTGTAGATGAATAGGGATATTAGCAAAACACAACCAAAGTATATTTTTTGAAAATATCTAGTAGCTCTCTATTTTAGCAAGAGCTACTTTGCAGTATACCAGTTATATTACCCATCAGATTAGCCCCCTCAATGCTAAAAAGACAGGGGGCTCAAAGTACAGTAGCTGTTTTCTAGCTGGTGGCTTAGTAAGGGATACCAGGGCAAAACAAATGAAAATCCCTTCCAGCCCACAAGAGGAATCTCTTCTCCTGCTCTGCTGGTAAGTGTCCTCTTCATATCTACCTGAAAAAAAAAAAAAACCTACTTTAGTATTCAATGCATGTTTGTCCGGTCAATAGTTAGCATATTTTATTTCTCACATTCAACTCAGGATATGAACTCATTTCAAGGTACTGCTAAACCCCTGTCTGTTGAGATGTCAAAATATGTAAATCTCTGGGCCCAATGCTTCTTCAAGATTTGCATGCTGACATTACCTTAGGAATACTGAGAGGAGAGAGACAAGTAACAAAGAAAAATGTGTACAAAAATTAACCTTAGGAATTACATGTTGACAAAAAGGGACATACCTTTCAAGTTACAAATAAAAAAATCCTGAATTAAAAAACAAACAGTTTCTTAATTATGTTTTGATTTGTTACTATTTAATGAGTCTTGAAGTTGTTCTTGTTGCAGTGATATTAATGGTGGACCTTTCTCCTTCCAGTAGGGAGGAACTACTTTCATTCAGCTTGTAGGAGGAATGCAATGTGCATGCCTCCAGCAACTTGGTGGTTTCATGATAGATGATGGTGACTGTAAAGATAATTTGTACAAGGTTTGAGGGGAAAGACTGGTGCATTTGCTGTGTTCATTCTGTGTGGGATATGAATACACATGTAGTGTCCTATTTGAGATCCAAGGAACAGGAAGGTCTAGGTACACTATACTCATTTATAATTACTGTATACTGATTGTGCCCTACACTGTGGGAAGTTGGCTTTACACCTGCAATATTGGAAGTGGAAATTCCTGAACCCACACAGATAAAGATGCCAGTTCATTATAAAATGTGACCAGTGGGTCTGTGCTAAATTATTATTTGATGCAATAAAAGTTCTCAAGGATTGGAAGAACTATCTGAATTTGACACAAAAACCTTATACTTACTGTACCTTTGCATTTTGTGTATAACAGTGCAAAGGACATTTGCTACCTTGCTGAAGGAGAAAAATAATTTTTGGTCCATTATTCATTAGGAGTGAGTCTAACCACTTAGATTCAAGGACTTTTTCTATATATTTTTCTGTGGTTTATGTAAAATAAGCACTCCAAGATAAATATTGTTAAAAAAAAAAACCCTATTTAAAATAATATTGCTTATCATTATGATACTTGGGCTGCTTTTCCTCATGATAATTAGGTTAAGGTATTCAGGTTAGGGTGGATCTGATGGCCAACAAAATTCAAATAATAAGAAGAGATTGGATTAACATTTTCTATGTACTTGTGTAATCAGATTCAAGTTAACCGACTAGTTAGGGAGGGTTGTGCTGTCACACAGAATTGAATTATAATATTAGGATAAGGCTTCAGTTCTTTTTTAACACTATTCTCCTACTACAGATTTCTGATTGCTGTAGCAGCAGCAATCTTGTTACTTACCGGAGCCTCATTGGCAGTGTCCCACAAATCCACATCATGGAGATACTGGTGAACACACCTGAGGGATCCTGTCTCAATTATGGAGGGAGCATGTCTTCTTTCTCTGCATCTTTTCCCACTTCTGTGTGGGGTCGATGTTTCTGACAGCTTTCCTCCTCCACCTGGCTCGGTCAAACACATCGTCCTCTGACAATTTGTTTTCCCCTCAGGTCTTCTCTAAACTGCAGTCTTCTTTCCTGGGCCTTCTTTGATAGTTCTACGACTTCAGTAGTTCCTCTTATTATTTCATTTTTGATCTCTGGAAGGGAAATATATTGTCAAAATGAAGTTCACCAAATATGTTAGCAAAACAGAACAAATAATGACACCCCTAAAACCTATAGTGCAAGGCCATAAGGCTACCAGAACCAATTCTCGATTTCTGCCTAATGTCCAGTTAGGAAAGTCAGCCCCCAGGCTGTGGGGTAAAGGGCCACTGAAGGGAACCTTAAATTGGGCCACCTTAGCCGGGTAAAAAAAAAAAAAGGGGGGGGCAGATCATATATCCCCAGGGGGAAGTTCTTCCCGAGACCAAGAGTGAGAAAGAAAAGATCTTATGGAAAGCAAGAGAGGGAGAGAGAAAAGAATATCCTTATGGACAGCAAAAGAGAGAGAGAGAGAGAGAGAGAGAGAGAGAGATCAGAACATATTCTTGTGGAAAGCAAGAGAGAAAGAAAATGTTCTTATGGAAAGCAAGAGAGGGAGAGAAAAAAGAAAATATTCTTATGGAAAGCAAGAGACTACAAATTCCTTTAGTGTTGACGCTGGTCACTACAATCAATTGTCCTTAAAATGATATGTCCTTAAAACTTCCTATTTGTAGAAATGGGAACTTGGTTAAGAGGGGTTCAGCTAATAATTTCCATGGGTTTGCCATTATTATTATTATTATTATTATTATTATTATTATTATTATTATTATTATTATTATTATTATTATTATTATTATTATTATTATTATTCAGAAGATAAACCCCTATTCATATGGAACCAGCACACATGAACCTCTGACTTGAAATTCAAGCTCCCAGAGAATATGATGTTCATTTGAAAGACGCTACAGAAGAAAAGACCTCTGGAATGTCACATTATGAAAAGTAAAATTCAAAAATACTTCTCTAATCATAATAGACACTGCTTTCCATGCTTTACACCCAGTGTTGATCTATACTCAAATCTTTCCATTTAAAAAGGCTATGACTACCAACAAATCTAAACTGTACTTACTTAAAATCTATACTTCCTGAAAAATCACCAGACATCCACACTTGGTTTCAATTCCTCAGTAGACTTGATGATCAATCAAAGTTTCTCTCCCAAAAGAATGGCCATGAAGATTCTTTCTGAAGTAAAGTAGAAAAAAGGTTAAGAAGGTGACAAAAATCTTCTTCTAAATCAGTTATAAGAATGTCTGCACAGCTAAACGACCCACATTGCAGAACAAGGAAGGGTTTGATAAACTTTGATCGTAACTCTGATATATAAAGAGAGATTTATTCAATATTTACTGAAAAGCACATAAATGAAAACCAAACTTGAAAATCAAACTTAGCAGACATCACCAGAAAGGATAATAGTCACTTCAGAAGGTTCCACAAAAACCTGACATCAGAATGTGGATATAAATGCAGACAATAATAATGGTAAACAATTAATAAAATAAAGTACCAACACAATTGTGGCACATTTCTCAAAGTTCCACAAAAACCTGACGTCAGAATGTGGATATAAATGCAGACAATAATAATGGTAAATCAAAAAAAGTACCTACACAATTGTGGCACATTTCACATTTCTGAAAGGGAAATATTGTGTCAAAATCAAGTTCAAAACACGTATGTTAGCATAGCAGTACAACCAATGACACCTAACCAATATACAAGGCTTTAAAAACCTCTATTTCTGCTTTAATGTCCAGTTAGGACACAGTGACCAAGTGGTAACACATATTAAAACAAAGACACTGTGGAGTTTTGAGTAAACTTAACCACCTTAAGAGATGATGTTGGATTTGTTATTATTCAGAAGATGAATCCTATTCATGTGGAACAAGCCCACAGGAACCACTGGCTTGAAATTCAAGCTCCAGAAGAATATGGTGTTCATCTGAAAGAAGTAAACAGATGGTAATAGGAAATACAGACAGAAGACATCAGTTATTAAAAAAGAAAAAAAATTAAGTAACAAATAATTAGTTAAACTGTAAGTACTGATTTGCCAAGAAGGGAAGTGGGGTCTATTTCACAACATTAAACCTAATTCACAAATGTATTCACAATATTGATACTGATATTTACACTTAAATGCAAAAAATTCCACAACTGGAAAAAAAAAAAGTTCACAGCCAACACAGCCATGTTGGAAGGAATGAAACTGACAAAAAAAAAAAAAAAAAAAAATCAGTGATACAGAAAATACTCCCCTCAAGGAAAGGTATGATATTCAGTGACCTTGACTCTTCTGATGAATGGAAAATTATTTTAATATTTATTGAAGAGCTTATAAATAAAAATTAAACTTAGCATAAATCGCCAGAGAGGTTAATGGTCACGTAAGACGGTCCACAAAAAGCTGACGTCAGAAAGTGGATATATGCAGAAAATAATAATGGCAAAACAAAAAAAAAAAGTATCTACACAATTATGGCACATTTCTCAAGGTTCCACAAAAACCTGACGTCAGAATGTGGAGATGTATGCAGAAAATAATAATGGTAAACAATAAAAAAAGTATCTACACAATTGTGGCACATTTCTCAAGGTTCCACAAAAACCTGACGTCAGAATGTGGAGATGTATGCAGAAAATAATAATGGTAAAAAATAAAAAAAAAGTATCTACACAATTGTGGCACATTTCTCAAGGTTCCACAAAAACCTGACGTCAGAATGTGGAGATGTATGCAGAAAATAATAATGGTAAAAAATAAAAAAAGTATCTACACAATTGTGGCACATTTCTCAAGGTTCCAAAAACCTGACGTCAGAATGTGGAGATGTATGCAGAAAATAATAATGGTAAAAAATGTATCTACAAATCAAGGTTCACAAAAAACCTGTCAAAAAAATGTTCACAAAATAATAATGGTAAAAAAAAATAAAAAAAGTATCTACACAAAAACATTTCTCAAGGTTCCACAAAAACCTGACGTCAGAATGTGGAATGTGAATGAAAAAAAAATGCAAATGGTAAAAAATAAAAAAAAGTATCTACACAATTATGGCACATTTCTCAAGGTTCCACAAAAAACGTCAGAATGTGGAGATGTATGCAGAAAATAATGTAAAAAAAAAAAAAAAAGTAAATATGGCACATTTCTCAAGGTTCCACAAAAACCTGACGTCAAAGATGTATGCAGAAAATAATAATGGTAAAATTAAAAAAGTATCTACACAAATGGCACATTTCTCAAGGTTCCACAAAAACCTGACGTCAGAATGTGAGATGTATGCAGAAATGGTAAAATAATAATGGTAATAACAAAAAAAAAAAAGTATCTACACAATTGTGGCACATTTCTCAAGGTTCCACAAAAACCTGACGTCAGAATGTGGAGATGTATGCAGAAAATAATAATGGTAAAAAAAAAAAAAAGTATCTACACAATTATGGCACATTTCTCAAGGTTCCACAAAAACCTGACGTCAGAATGTGGAGATGTATGCAGAAAATAATAATGGTAAAAAAAAAAAAAGTATCTACACAATTGTGGCACATTTCTCAAGGTTCCACAAAAACCTGACGTCAGAATGTGGAGATATATGCAGAAAATAATAATGGTAAAAAAAAAAAAAAGTATCTACACAATTGTGGCACATTTCTCAGAAAGGTTCCACAAAAACCTGACGTCAGAATGTGGAGATATATGCAGAAAATAATAATGGTAAAAAATAAAAAAAGTATCAACACAATTGTGGCACATTTCACATTTCTGAAAAAAACATTTGAAAGGGAAATATATTGTCAAAATCAAGTTCAAAACACGTATGTTAGCATAGTAGTAAAACCAATGACACCTAACCCATATAGAAAGTTTAAAAAACCTCTCTATTTCTGCCTGATTGTCCAGTTAGGACACAGTGACCAAGTGTGAACAGATATTAAAACAAAGACACTGTGGAGTTTTGAGTAAAAACTTAACCAGCTGAAAGAGATGATTTGGATTTGTCATTATTCAGAAGATGAATCCTATTCATGTGGAACAAGCCCACAGGAACCACTGGCTTGAAATTCAAGCTCCCGAAGAAGAATTGGTGTTCATCTGAAAAAGCCACAGAAGGTAACAGGTCAACAGAAGAGGTCAGTTATAAAAAAAAAAAAAAAAAAAAAAAATTAACAAATAATTAAACTGTAACGGAAGAAGTGGTGTCTATTTCACAACATTACACCTAATTCACAAATGCATTTACATTACTGATACTGACATTTACATTAAATGCAAAAAAATTCCACAACTGGAAAAAGATAAAAAGAAGTTCACAGCCAACACAGCCATGTTGGAAGGAATGCAACTCACAAAAAAAAAAAAAAAAGAGATTAAGTGATACAGAAAATATTCCCCTCACAGAAAGGTATGATATTCAGTGACCTAGAATCTTCTGATGAATGGAAAATGATTTTACTATCTACTAAAAAGCTTATAAATAAAAATTAAACTTAGCATAAATCACCAAAGAGGTTAATAGTCACTTCAGAAGGTCCACAAAACCCTGACGTCAGAATGTGGATATATACGCAGACAATAATAATGGTAAACAATCTAAAAAGTATCTACACAATTGTGGCACATTTCTCAAGGTTCCACAAAAAGCTGACGTCAGAATGTGGATATATGCAGACAATAATAATTGTAATCAGTCAAAAATAGTATCTACACAGTTGTGGCACATTTCTCAAGGTTCCACAAAAAGATGACGTCAGAATGTAGATATATATAGACATTAATAATTGTAAAAAAAAAAAAAGTATCAACACAATTGTGGCACATTTCACATTTTGAAAGGAAAATATTGTGTCAAAATCAAGTTCAAAACACATATGTTAGCGTAGTAGTAAAACCAATGACACCTAACCCATATACAAAGTAAAAAAAAAAACCTCTCTATTTCTGCATGAATGTCCAGTTAGGACACAGTGACCAAGGTAACAGATATTAAAACAAGACACTGTGGAGTTTTGAGTAAAAACTTAACCACCTTAAAGAGGTGATGTTAGATTTGTTATTATTCAGAAGATGAATCCTATTCATGTGGAACAAGCCCACAGGAACCACTGGCTTGAAATTCAAGCTCCGAAGAAAAATGGTGTTCATCTGAAAAGTCACAGATGGTAACAGGTCAACAGAAGAGGTCAGTTAAAATAAAAGGAAAAAAAAAAAAAGTAACAAATAATTAAACTGTAAGGGAAGAAGTGGTGTAATTCACAACATTACACCTAATTCACAAACGCATTTACATTACTGATACTGATATTTACACTTAAATGCAAAAATTCCACAACTGAAAAAAAAAAAAAAAAAGTTCACAGCCAACACAGCCATGTTGGAAGGAATGCAACTCAAAAAAAAAAAAAAAAAAAGTGATAGAAAAAAGAAAGGTATGATATTCAGTGACCTATCCTCAAATGATAAATGGAAAATGATTTTAATATTTCACAGAAAGGTATGATATTCAGTGACCTATCCTCTTCTGATAAATGGAAAATGATTTTAATATTTATTTAAAAAGCTTATAAATAAAAATTAAACTTAGCATAAATCAAAAAAGAGTATTAATAGCCACTTCAGAAGGTTCCACAAAAACCTGACGTCAGAATGTGGAGATATATGCAGACAATAATAATGGTAAACAATCAAAAAAAGTATCTACACAATTGTGGCACATTTCTCAAGGTTCCACAAAAAGCTGACGTCAGAATGTGGATATATATGCAGACAATAATAATTGTAAAAATCAAAAAAAGTATCTACACAATTGTGGCACATTTCTCAAGGTTCCACAAAAGCTGATGTCAGAATGTGGATATATGCAGACAATAATAATGGTAAAAAAAAAAAAAGTATCTACACAATTGTGGCACATTTCACATTTCTGAAAGGAAAATATTGTGTCAAAATCAAGTTCAAAACACATATGTTAGCATAGTAGTAAAACCAATGACACCTAACCCATATACAAGGTTTTAAAAACCTCTCTATTTCTGCCTGAATGTCCAGTTAGGACACAGTGACCAAGTGGTAACAGATATTAAAACAAAGACACTGTGGAGTTTTGAGTAAAAACTTAACCACCTTAAAGAGATGATTTTGGATTTGTTATTATTCAGAAGATGAATCCTATTCATGTGGAACAAGCCCACAGGAACCACTGGCTTGAAATTCAAGCTCCCGAAGAAATGGTGTTCATCTGAAAGTCACAGATGGTAACAGGTCAACAGAAGAGGTCAGTTATAAAAAAAAAAGAAAAAATTAAAAAGTAACAAATAATTAAACTGTAAGGGAAGAAGTGGTGTCTATTTCACAACATTACACCTAATTCACAAATGCATTTACATTACTGATACTGATATTTACACTTAAATGCAAAAAATTCCACAACTGGAAAAAAAAAAAAAAGTTCACAGCCAACACAGCCATGTTGGAAGGAATGCAACTCACAAAAAAAAAAAAAAAAAAAAAAAGTGATACAGAAAATACTCCCCTCACAGAAAGGTATGATATTCAGTGACCTAGCCTCTTCTGATAAATGGAAAATGATTTTAATATTTACTGAAAAGCTTATAAATAAAAATTAAACTTAGCATAAATCACCAGAGAGGTTAATAGTCACTTTAGAAGGTCCACAAAAACCTGACGTCAGAATGTGGATATATATGCAGACAATAATAATGGTAAACAAAAAAAAAAAGTATCTACACAATTGTGGCACATTTCTCAAGGTTCCACAAAAGCTGATGTCAGAATGTGGATATATGCAGACAATAATAATGGTAAAAAAAAAAAAAAGTATCTACACAATTGTGGCACATTTCTCAAGGTTCCACAAAAACCTGACGTCAGAATGTGGAGATATATGCAGACAATAATAATGGTAAAAAAAAAAAAAAGTATCTACACAATTGTGGCACATTTCTCAAGGTTCCACAAAACCTGATGTCAGAATGTGGAGATATATGAGAAAATAATAATGGTAAAAAAAAAAAAAAAGTATCTACACAAAACATTTCTCAAGGTTTTCAAAAAACCTGACTGTCAGAATGTCCAGATGTATGCAGAAAATAATAATGGTAAAAATAAAAAAAGTATCTACACAATTATGGCACATTTCTCAAGGTTCCACAAAAACCTGACGTCAAAAAAGAGATTATGCAGAAAATAATAATGGTAAAAAATAAAAAAAGTATCTACACAATTATGGCACATTTCTCAAGGTTCCACAAAAACCTGACGTCAGAATGTGGAGATGTATGCAGAAAATAATAATGGTAAAATAAAAAAAGTATCTACAAAAAACATTTCTCTTCTAACATGTCAAATGGCATAATAAAAAAAAAAATAAAAAAGTAATTACAAATTCAATTTCTGGAAGGAAAAAACCTGATGTCAGAATGTGGAGAACAATTGCAGAAAATAATAATGGTGGTAAAAAAAAAAAAAAACTACACAAAAAACACATTTCTGAAGGTTCCACAAAAACCTGACGTCAGAAAATGTGATGTATCAGAAAATAATAATGGTAAAAATAAAAAAAATCTACACAAGATGGCACATTTCTCAAGGTTCCACAAAAACCTGACGTCAAAATGTGGAGATGTATGCAGAAAAAATAATAATGGTAAAACAATAAAAAAGTATCAAACAAATGGCACATTTCTCAAGGTTCCAAAAACCTGACGTCAGAATGTGGAGATGTAATGCAGAAAATAATAATGGTAAAAAAAACACAATTGTGGCACATTTCTCAAGGTTCCACAAAAACCTGACGTCAGAATGTGGAGATGTATGCAGAAAATAATAATAAAAAAAAAAAAAAAAGTAAAAACACAAAATGTGGCACATTTTCAAGGTTAAAAAAAAACCTGATGTCAGAATGTGGAGATGTATTGAAAATAATAATGGTAAAAATAAAAAAAGTAAACAATTGTGGCAATCAAGGTTCCACAAAAACCTGACGTCAGAAAAAGATGTATTCAGAAAATAATAAAATGGAAAAAAAAAAAAAATATCTGAAAAACAATTATGGCAATTTTTAAAATTTGTCAGAATGTGGAGATGTATGCATAAAAAATAATAAAAAAAAAAATAAAAAAGTATCAAAAAATGGTAATAAAAAAATTTTCAGAAGGTTCCAAAAACCTGACGTCAGAATAAGATATGAAAAAAAAGAAAATAATAATGGTAAAAAAAAAAAAAAGTATCTACAACAATTATGGCATTTCTCAAGGTTCCACAAAAACCTGGTCAAATGTGGAGAAATATGCAGAAAATAATAATGGTAAACAAAAAAAAAAAGTATCTACACAAAAAAAAAAGGTTCCACAAAAAAGTCAGAATGTGGAGATGTATGCAAAAATAAAATTTCAAAAAAAAAGTATCTACACAATTATGGCACAAAAGGTTCACAAAAATTCAGAATGTGCAAAAAATAAAAAAAATCAATAATGGTAAAAAAAAAAAAAATTATCTAAACAAATGGCACATTAAACAAGGTTCACAAAAAACCTGACGTCAGAATGTGGAGAAAATGCAGAAAATAAAAATGGCAAAAAAAATTAAAAAAAAAAATAAAAAAACAATTTGGCAATTTCTAAAAAGGTTCAATAAAAAACCTGACGTCAAAAACAATAAAAAGATCAAAAAAAAAATAAAAATAATAATTAAAAAAAAAAAAATCCTGAAAACTCAAGGTTCCACTGGCAAAATTTCCCAAAAGGTTCCACAAAAACCTAACAGGTCAAGAATGGTCAGTTATTAAAAACCTGAATGAAAATGGTAAAAAAAAAAGTAAAAAAATTATGGGAAGAACAAAAAAGGTTACAAAAAAAAAAACGTCAAAAAAAAAATCCAAATGAAAAAGAAAAATTACAAAAAAACAAAAAAATCCAAAAAAAAAAAAAAAAAAAAAAAAAAAAGGCTAATAAAAATATTGAAAAGATAAATAAAAAATCCTGGAAAAAAGGTTCCATAAAAACTGACCTCAGAAAGAATAAAAAAAAATAATAATGGTAAAAAATAAAAAGTAAAAAAAATGGCAACAAGGTTCCACAAAAATTTCCTGAGAAAAGAATAAAAATGTACAAAAATAATAAAAATAAAAATATAAAGTCATTTAATAAAAAATCCTCACAAATTTGAAAAAAATTCCTGAAAAAGGTAAAAAAAAATCAAAAAAAAAAATTAAAAAAAAAAAAATTGGAAAAAAAAATTTTCAAAAACACAAAATTCAAAGGTTCCAGCCAAAATTTCTAAAAAAAAAAATTTCTGAAAAAAAAAACCTAAAAGCATTATTAAAAAAAAAAAAAATAAAAAAAATCACTAAAAAATTGCACAAAATTTCTCAAGGTTCCAAAAACCTGACGTCAGAATGTGGAATGGCAGAAAAAATAAAAATAAAAAATAAAAAATAAACAAAAAAAACAATTGTGCACATTTCTCAAGGTTCCACAAATTCTGACGTCAGAATGTGGACAAAAATATGCAAAAAATAATAATGGTAAACAAAAAAAAGTATCTAACAATTGTGGCACAAAAAAAGGTTCCACAAAAAAAATGTCAGAATGTGGAGATAAAAAAAATAATAAAAAAAACAAAAAAAAAAAAAAAGTATCTACACAATTGTGGCAATTTCACATTTCTGAAAGGAAAATATTGTGTCAAAATCAAGTTCAAAACAATGTTAGCATAGTAGTAAAACCAATGACACCTAACCCATATACAAAGTTTTAAAAACCTCTCTATTTCTGCCTGAATGTCCAAGGACACAGTGACCAAGTGTGTAACAGATATTAAAACAAAGACACTGTGGAGTTTTGAGTAAAAACTTAACCACCTAATCCTGAAAAAGAATGATTTTGGATTTGTTATTATTCAGAAGATGAAAAATTCATGTGAACAAGCAATAAAAAACAGGAACCACTGGCTTGAAATTCAAGCTAAAAAATCCTGAAAAAGAATTGGTGTTCATCTGAAAGTCACAGATGGTAAAAAGGTCAACAGAAGAGGTCAGTTATTAAAAAAAAAAAAAAAAAATAAAATTAACAAATAATTAATTTGCCAACAAGGGAAGAAGTGGCATCTATTTCACAACATTACACCTAATTCACAAATGCATTTACATTACTGATACTGACATTTACACTTAAATGCAAAAAATTCCACAACTGGAAAAAAAAAAAAAAGTTCACAACCAACACAGCCATGTTGGAAGGAATGCAACTTACTAAAAAAAAAAAAAAAAAAAAAAAAAAGTGATAGAGAAAATACTTCCCTCACAGAAAAGTATGATATTCAGTGACCTTGATTCTTCTGATAAATGGAAAATTATTTTAATATTTACTAAAAAGCTTATAAATAAAAATTAAACTTAGCATAAACAATTCGCCAGAGAGGCTAATGGTCATGTAAGAAGGTTCACAAAAAGCGAACATCAGAATGTGGAACCATGCAATTGATAACAAGGGTGAACAAACTGAAACATGTGCAAAAATAAATTTCTTAATCATAATCACCACTGTTAGCAGAAAGGTCATCACTGCCTTATTTAAACTTGGCTGGAGCTATGCTGGACAGGTCCCCCCCTTCTTCTTCTCTCATTTCTGGAAGGAAAATACACAGTCAAAATCAAGTTCACCAAACAACTGTCAGCAAAGAGATGATGATGTTAGATTTGTACAGGTCTACTGATATGCCAAAAAGGGGATGGAATCTATTTCACAGCATTAAAACCTAATTTCAGTAATGTATTTGCAATCTAAATATTGCCATTCACACCCAAATGCTTCAAAGCAAAGCACAACAGAGCCTCCAAGGGCTGTGGGTCATCAGGAATAGGGTTTGCTGGTAATGATTCAAGAGATTCAACCCTTACCAGCAAAGCTGATGTCATCGGACAGCATAACGACTCAGGCACAGCACAGCACAGCACAGCACATCACAGCACTGCAAGCAGCAGGTCACATGACGAAAGAGCTGCTGTCCTTGAACAAATGAGCCGAGAACTTGCATTGTAAGTGCAATGCTTCCTCAATAATGGGACTGGCCATAGGATTTTTTAAAGGCAAAAATTGCACACCTGGAAAAAGAATTAAGCACTTCACAATCATGTTGGAAGGAATGAAACTGTCGAAAATAAAAAAAAAAAACAACAAACAGTGATACAGAAAAAAATACTCCTCTAAATCATTAATATGAATGGACAGCTATTACTACCCACACTGCAACAAGGAAAGGTATGACATTCATTGACCTTGACTCTTCTGATGAATGGAAAATTATTTTCATATTTACTGAAAAGCTTATGAATCAAAATTAAACTTAGCACAAATCGTCAGAAAGGCTAACGGTCACGTAACGAGGTCCACAAAAAGCAAACATCAGAATGTGGAACCGTGCAATTGATAACAAGGGTGAACAGACCAAAATATTTGCAAAAATAAAACTTTTTAATCATAATCACCACTGTTAGCAGAAAGGTCATCACTGCCTTATTTAAGCTTGGCTGGAGATGGGCTGCACAGGTCCCCTTCTTCTTCTCTCATTTCTGGAAGGAAAATACACAGTCAAAATCAAGTTTACCAAACAACTGTTAGCAAAGAGATGATGATGTTAGATTTGTACAGAGTCTACTGATACTGTACACCAAAAGGGAGATGGAGTATATTTCACAGCATTAAACCTAATTAAGTAAAGTATCTGCAATCTAAATATTGATATTCACACCCAATTGCTACAAAATAACAGCCTCACAGGGATGTGGGTCATCACAAATACGGTCTGCTGGTAATGATTCAAGAGATTCAACCCTTACCAGCAAAGCTGTTGTCATCGGACAGCATAACGACTCAGGCACAGCACTGCAAGCAGCAGGTCACTTGACGAAAGAGTTGCTGTCCTTGAAGAAATGAGCCGAGAACTTGCAGGAGTCTCCTCCTTGTGCTTACTTGTCAATCACCCATTCAGGCAATTGGCTTTGAAAATCAGAAGAAGAAAGTTCAATACAAACTTGAACTGAACTTTTGATGACCTCGGGATGAGGAAGCAAATGCAATGAAAGTTTTTCACTTTCAAATGAAAAGGTCACGAAAAAGGGAGTCAAGAAAAATCATTTTTTAATCAAAATAATTAAATTGAATATTACTTTTAAGAAACCACAAGACTTTAAACTCTGCTTGTGTTTAAGCAGATGGCCAAATATAAATTTCAAATAATCTCAATACTGACTTCAACAAAAAGTTAAAAAATAAACCTGAAACAAAAAAGGCGATAAAAAATAATCCTGAAACAAAAAAGGCAATAAAAAATAATCCTGAAAAAGGCAATAAAAAATAATCCTGAAAAAGGCAATAAAAAATAATCCTGAAAAAGGCAATAAAAATAATCCTGAAAAAAGGCAATAAAAAATCCTGAAAAAAAAGGCAATAAAAAAATCCTGAAAAAAAAAAAAAAGGCAATAAAAAAATTGAAAATCCTAAAAATAATCCTGAAAAAAAAAAGTCAAAAAATAATCCTGAAAAGGCAATAAAAAATAATCCTGAAAAAAAGGCAAAAAAAAATAATCCTGAAAAAAAAAGGCAAAAAAAATAAAAAAAAAGGCAATAAAAATAATCCTAAAAAAAAAAAAAAAAATAAACTAAAAGAAAATATTCAATAAAAAATCCTGAAAAAGCAAAAAAAATAATCCTAAAAAAAAAAGGCAAAAAAAATAATCCTGAAAAAAAAAAAAAAAATAAACAAAATAATCCTAAAAGAAAAACAAAAAAAAAATACAAAATAATACAAAAAAAATAAAAAATATTCCTGAAACTAAAAGCATTACAAAATAATCCTGAAAAAAAAGGTAAAACAAAATAATCCGTTAATAAAAAATTATCCTAAAACGAAAAAGAGCATTATTATGGAAATAATCATTAGGTCTTCTCAAATGCCAGCTTAATAGAAGCTAGTTCATTCACTCAATTCAATTCCATTAAAAAAATCTATTGAGATATATTACATATACATCAAATGGGGTGTATCAGCTATAATGGTACATCTTCCATACCATTTAACAATACACCATTGACATTCCAGAATTACTTATTCCAATAAAATTGGGAAACTTCTTCATAACTCTTGGAACAATTTCATAATTTGACTCATCTGCAGATAAAGGAAAATTATTTTAATATTTATTGGAAGAGCTTATAAATAAAAATTAAACTTAGCATAATCGCCAGAGAGTGTTAATGGTCACGTGCATGCCCACAAAAAGCTGATGTTTGAATGTGGAGATACACAGAAAACATAATGGTACAATAAAAAAGTATCTACACAATTGTGGCTATTTCTACATGTCTCACAAACCTGACGTCAGCATGTGGAGATACATGCAGAAATAATAATGGTAAACAATAAAAAGTATCTACACAATATGGCATATTTCAAGGTTCCACAAAACCTGACGTCAGCATGTGGAGATGTATGCAGAAAATAATACTGGTAAAGCAACAAAAAAAGTATCTACACAATTGGCATTTCATGTTCCACAAAACTCGATTGCCAAAATGTGGAGATGTATGCATAAAAATAATGGTAAGCAATAAAAAAGTATCTTACACAATTATGGCACATTTCTCTCAAGGTTCCACAAAACCTGACGTCAGAATGTGGAGATGTATGCAGAAAAATAATAATGGTAAATAAAAAGTATCTACACAATTGTGGCATTTCAAGGTTCCACAAAAACCTGATGTCAGAATGTGAGATGTAAGCAGAAAATAATAATGGTAAGTAATAAAAAAAGATCACAGCCACTCAGGCACATTTCTCAAGGTTCCACAAAAACTTTACGCCGCATGTGGAGATGTATGCAGAAAATAATAGCGTGGTAAACACAAAAAGTATCTACACACCATGGCATTTCAAGGTTCCACAAAAACCTGACGTCAGAATGTGAGAGGTATGCAGAAAATAATAATGGTAAACAATAAAAAAATATCTTCACAATTGTGGCACATTTCAAGTGGTTCCACAAAAACCTGACGTCAGAATGTGAGGTGTATGTGAAATAATAATGATAAACAATAAAAAAAGTATCAACACAATTATAATATTTCTTGTTGGTTCCACAAAAACCTGACGTCTGAATGTGGAGATGGGCGAGAAATAATGGTAAGCAATAAAAAAAAAGTATTCCTGAAGGAATTGTGGCACATTTCAAGGTCCCATAAAACCTGACGTCAGAATGTGGAGATGTATGCAGAAAAAATAATAATGGTAAACAATAAAAAAGTGACATATCTACACACTATAGTACATTTCTGGTTGTCTCCACAAAACTGACGTCAGTATGTGGAGATGTATGCAGAAAATAATAATGGTAAATAAAAAAAAAGTATCTACACAATTATGGCACATTTATCAAGGTCTCCACAAAACCTGACGTCAGAATGTGAGATGTATGCAGAAAATAATAATGAAACACAAAAAAAGTGATTTGCACAATTATGGCACATTTCTCAAGGTTCCACAAAAACCTGATGCCAGAATGGAGATGTATGCAGAAAATAATAATGTAAAAATAAAAAAAGTATCTACACAATTACGTATTACTGCCGTTCCACAAAACCTGACGTCAGCATGGAGATGTGTATGCAGATAATAATAATGGCAACAATAAAAAAATATCTACACAATTAGTATAATATTTCTCAAGGTTCCACAAAAACCTGACATCAAAATGTGGAGATGTATGCAGAAATAATAATGGTAAACAATTAAAAAAAGTATCACAATTGTAATATTTCTCAAGGTTCCACAAAAACCTGATGTCAGAATGTGGATATACTGCAGATACTAATAATGGTAAATAAAAAAAGTACTCTACACAATTGTGGCATTATCGCATTTCTGAAAGGGAAATATTGTCGTTTTTCTTCCCGGGACCTAAGCTACTATGGCAGAGAGAGAGAGAGAGAGAGAGAGAGAGAGAGAGAGAGAGAGAGAGAGAGAGAGAGAGAGAGCGGAACTTTCGCTCCTTTTTGAGAGAGAGAGAGAGAGAGAGAGAGAGAGAGAGAGAGAGAGACCAGAACTATCGCTCCTTTGTGAGTAAGAGAGAGAGAGAGAGAGAGAGAGAGAGAGAGAGAGAGAGAGAGAGAGAGAGAGAGAGAGAGAGAGAGAGAGAGAGGCCTTGTGCCAATAAAGAAAAATCTATCAAATAATGGTCGTCCCAATTCTTTCAATTTGCGAATAGAATTACTTTTTATCGTAGTAAAATATTGCATTCACTTTCCTCACTCCCAGTAGCGTATATAATTCGGAAAGACATTCAAATATCATTGAGAGATTTCATTTTCCCCAAGTTTTTCTCTTGCAACATAAGACTTCTTTAAGTGGATTGTTGCCATAAGCTGACGAAAGTCCATTATGTTTATTCATTTACAAATTGAAAGAGTGTCTGCAACATTTCCAAGTATCGGTGGTCAAAGTTTTAGATGAGGTTCAGTGTAGAATTCCATTTCCCAAAAACTGTCAATCTTAACGAAAGCTCACCATATTCATTTAGAAATTGATATTTTTTATATTAATTATTTTAAGTATTACCAATGGTTAATATTACTTGATACTGTCAAATAGATAACAGAAAAATAATCTAATTAAGGTATTTATGAAAAGGCTAGACTGTATACTCTATGCCTGCGTAATAGAGTACTTGGAAACTTTTTTAGTTAATATATATGTTATTAAACTTTTATTAAAGAATAGTCGAACTCTGAATGGTTCTAATTATACTCTATTTTGGTTATTCAGTTAATTGAATAATGAAATTGAAACGAAATAGGATAAAATGATTTGGAAGTAAATTGATTGATTCACTATAATTTTCCAGTCATATATTTATTTCCAATATGACAAGAAAAAAAAAAAAACACTCCAATATGCCAAGAAAAACCATTAAGCTTTTATTATTATTATTATTAAAGGACTATGAAATATGTTCCAACTTTAAACAATAAAAATATGCTCACATTACAACACTAGTTAGGGTAACAAATTAACACTAATTAACGTAACATGTGGCAACACTGTTATCAAAACATATGCCAACATAATGCTGGTTAGCATAGTGTATGATAACGCTGGTGAGCATTGCCCATGCTAATCTTGGTTATCAGATTCTTGTTAACATAACATATGATAAACTTTGTTGGCATAACCAATGCAAATCTAGGCTATTGTAGCTGAGCTTAAACTTGGATAACGTGTTAACATAGTTTATGATAACTTATGTTATCATAACATCTGATACTAAAACGTATGCCAAGACACTTGCGATGGTTATCATGACCTAGACAACAGACAGGTTAGCCGTTAGCATATCTTAGGCAAGCCTGGATTAGCACAAACTATGCTGACCTACATACCTAACGTTTGTTAGCATAACTGAGTCTAATCGAACACTCACTCATTGGTGGATGGGGGCGAAATCTCTCTCTCTTCATCTTTCATCCATTTGTCTTTTCTTTCCTCTATCTCTTTCTCTCTCTTCACCTTTCCCTATCTGTCTTTATCGCCTTTCCATATCTGTCTTTCTTCTCACCTTTCCCTCTGTCTTTACCTTTCCTATCTGTCTTTATCTTTCCCTATGTCTCTTCGCCTTTCCATATCTGTCTTTGTCTCTCTCTCTCTGTCCGAGGGAAAGGGGGTTATGGCAGTCAATAAGGTATTCTGTGGGGGGAAGGTTTATGGGAGGGGGGAATAGCCCCCAACCTTCTTCCTGGCTGTATGGTGTGTGCTTGTTTACAAATATCTGAAACATTAAGTGAAATTCCTTTTTTATGCATAATTCCAATTCAAGCGATATTCACCATTTATTAGTGAGATGCTATCGACACTGGGCGAATAAAAATACATTTTAACAGATATTTTAACATTAAAAAAGTCAAACCAATTTTTTAAGAATAAAATTTACAGCCAAGTTTCCGTCCCATTCTTTTGCTGAAGTTCAATGCCATATTGATTTTATTATTCAATATTTTAAGCTTTGGTTATCTGCCGTAGCCCAAGGAATAACAAACTATTATAGACTGGAGCACATAAAGTGTTGTGGAAGAAAGTTACAAAGGTCCTACGCACACACGCACAAGTGTACAATCACTGACCCCCATCAGAAGCTTTTAATTTGTCATATTCGCCAAACGGCCTTGGTATTCATACATACAAACACGCCTTCCGTCTCGTTGAAATGAGAACAAACAAACAAAATGAGGCACAAACTCTTATTGAAAACAATCGAAACCACTCGGTACATCTCCAGCTGTCATCTGGTGGCCTTGAAATCTCGGAAGTTGGTCTGTAAGTGAAGTGGGTGGAGGGTTCCCCCCACCCGTAATCCCTTCGTATAACTCCCACCCCCTTCACAGACAGGGAAACCGTAGTCATTGCTGTTATATAGACACGTAATGCAGTGCTATAATGAAGCTGAATATAATGACATAATACTCTCGACTGTATTGCAGGGTTTTACCTGAACACCAGCCTACCCCCTCCCCCCAAAACCTCAGCTCCCCATGAAAAGGCGATAATGATAAAAATTCAAGGAAGGATTACAAGTAAACTGTAATAATAATTTTAAAAAGTTCAGGCAAGTTGCTTCGGGAGTGTGGAGGGGGTAAAGCTCCCGGGAAGGCGGAGGGTACCCCCAGGGAGGAGGAGGAGGGAAGGTTGAGGTAGCAGCTTTACTCTCCCTCCTCCTCCTGAATCTTCGTAATGTAAAAGCTACATTTAACTTTTTTGCCACTGGATACTTTTTATATTATAAAAATGACCTCTACGAAGTAATTCTCGACCAGTACAACTTCATCGAGGTCATCCTTGTCCGTGGGTGCATCAACGAGGTCGTCCTCGCCTGGGAAGCCCTGAGCGAGGTAAACTTCGCCGGGGGATGGCCTCTAGGAGGTAATCTTCAACAAGGAAGACCTCTTCGAGGTTTTCCTCGTCCGGGAGAGCTCTGACGAGGTAATTCTCGCCGAGATAGTCTCGACTAGGTAACTATGAAAACGTTTTCATCATTTGAAAAAACAATAAAAAATACAGAAAATGAAAATTTTAATTTCCATTTTTTCCAGACAAGAAAAAAATACCTTCTAAATCATCAAAATAATATGTTTATTTTCCCCCTAAAGTAAAAAAGTTGCGTAAACCTATCCTCTTAAATTTTGTAAGTGGTCCAATTGAATCGATAGAATTTAGGCCAAAGGGGAAGCACTGGGACCTATGAGGTCATTCAGTGCTCAAACGGAAATTGGCAGTAAAACTTGAGTGGTGTAACAGAAGGAAACCCTTTTGCAGATGCACTATGAAACAGTTGTTGGGAGAGGATGGGAAGTAAGATAAGAAATAAAAGTACAGTAAAAGGAACGAAAGGGGTTGCAGCTAGGGGCTGAAGGTACCCTGCAAATAACCTTAAGCACTGCCTACAGTGCACTGACGGAACTAAACCCCTACGGGAAAGAGGACTGAGAGAACTCACCAATTTTCCAACACCACAAAGGAAAAATCTAATTGATAAATGATTATAAAGTATTTGTTAGTTTTCACACGGGAGTCCTTGAGGTTCTACAGACGAGGCTGTCAGAGCCGTTACTCGACACCCAGTCAGGAAGATACAGGCAGTACCAAAGTGATTAACTTTCCATGAATCATCCCTCTGATTCATATGATTGGTCAAGTTTTCCAGCCATGCTCAGACAGTCCTGATTTTCTGATCGGTGTCAACAGCTTCCTTACCCAGTCATCATCTCAAGTATGCTATGCAATAAAGACATTCTACCTTCAGGGGCGTCATTTAAGGGGGGCAACTGAACCCCCAAGCCTCAACTTGCCCCCCTCACCCCACCAAGAAGTAACAGCAGCTGGTTCTCCATTATTCCTACCGAAATCCGAATCTGTCATCACATTAAGTTCATCTTTCTATTTTATGTGCTTCAAAATGCACACAAAGTAGCTCAAAAAATTAACAACCAGGTGATTTGGCTCGCCAAACTGCCTTTGCCCCCCCATCAAAAATCTGAAATGATGCCAGTCTTCCCTCTGTCTGGCCACAATTGAGACTGCAGGAGCTTTAATGCACAATATCCATCTGCACTTTGTTCTCAACATAGAATGACTTCTTTGGCATCAGACGTCAAAACTAATACAGACACCGTAAAGGTTCCCTTTGGTTACAGGTCCCATGCCCCGCCAAAAAACAGGGATGAATGCCTCCATATACGCAAACGGCATCAAACAGGCCTCTCTCATTAATGGGAGTACTCATAGCCTTCCGCCTTTCTCCTTAGTATGGGGTAAGGACGATGCCTTCTTTTTGAAGGACTGATTTGGCTTTGGGGTAGACTTTGTAGTCTCGATCGGCTGCCCTGCCTGTCATCGTTTAGACCCCGGTATCGTATATACATGGAGACTGAAAAAAACGGACATTTCCCTGTAGCGTACAAAACAGCAATGTTCATCATTCTTTGCAAGATTTGTCTACAATGCTGAAATGTTCTCCATAACCTTGCACATGCCTTCTGGTTGCATTATATACAATAATCGTCCATACTTGAAGGCATTACAGACCAGGTAATTAGGAGTTTCTTTGCAAGTTGTTATATTCTAGGTTACCACACACAAGAATGGCCTTCGGCCTGCATAATACACACAGACCGTAATGGGGAATTAAAACCTGAACAAGTACCATTTAGAAGGTATCGTGGAAACAAATTTTCGGTCTGGTGAACAAGATCACTATTAATTGAACACCTGAACGAAGGTTTTAAAAACTTATCTTCCAAACCGTACATCTAAGCTACCAACTAATGAGAACTTTTCTAAAACTCGACAGAACAAAAATATAGTAATTTCAAGAGCTTTGACACAATTGTGAATAAATTAGCTCCTCATATTTGAAAATCTAATCAACCAGGGCCACCGTCCAAAATGAACAAAAAGGAAAACGTTAATCTAAAGGTGGTAGGACTGACTAAAATTGAAATATTATCTACGACGAAGGGTACCGATAGCGAAAACTAAACTTGCAAACCCGGTGCTTTGGAAAATTCAGGGTTGAATATAGTTGAATCTAAGGGTAGAATTACAAACATACGCCAAGCACTGGGGCAAACGAGGCCGTTCAGCGTTGAAACGGAACGTGTCAACAAATTAGGGTAGAAGCAATAAGATTCTTCCTGGCAACAAGAACTGGAAGAATCACAGCTAGTTTGAGGAAGGGGGTTGGGTTACTTGGGACATACATAATGAACGCTCTCTTAGCAGTTATCTACTGTTCAATTAGCCTCACGAGAGCGCATTACTGTGCATGCCAGTTGGCAACAGTAATTTCAACAGGGTACTGGGAAAACTGCCCAAGATATCAGGGGCCTTGTAGTTAAGAGACTACTGGAATTTTAGTTACCCTTAAAAAAAAAACCTCAAGGGGTTTTCTGTAGTTCACCCTCGTTTTCTATGGTGGCTTTCCCACAAACTTAGGTAACGGTAAATAGCCATTTTACGTAAATTTGTTATAGATTCATTTGTGGCCGTTTGCGTGTCAGAACATTATTGTCATTTTATCTCTACATTTGTATTTATTTGTAGTTTCACATTGAGAACCAGCATCCTATTGAAAGACGTCCGCACGCCGCTTTATAAACGGCCTTTCTTAATAAACTGGCAGTACATGTCCACCTGGTCTCTTTTTTGCACCTCTTACAGGGTTTATATTCCCACATTTAAGGTCATTATTCATGCCCTCCTCATTCGTCTTATCTGTAAGTTCTGAGTCTATTACATTACCACTGACATCAATGCTCAGCTCTTGACAATGATTTTGATTACCTATAGGTTTTGTCTGACCCTTTCGTGTTACCACAGCCATCAATGCTCTACTCTTGACAATGAATGACTGGTTATCTCTACGTTCTGTCTGGCATTTTTATATTACCACAGCCATTAGTGGTCCACTCTTGACAAGTTCAAACATAACATGACCAACAAACCACGGCATTTGCAAATAGTGTAGGGTTCACCTATTGCTTCCTGACCTCTGTGCTTACCTTCTTTATTTTGGCTCTATTTCAGAGAGCTACTGTAGATGAATAGGTATATTAGCAAAACACAACCAAAGTATATTTTTTGAAAATATCTAGTAGCACTCTATTTCAGCAAGAGCTACTTTGCAGTATACCAGTTATATTCCCTGTCAGATTAGCCCCCCTCAATGCTAAAAAGACAGGGGGCTTTAAGTACAGTAGCTGTTTTCTAGCTGGTGGCTTAGTAAGGGATACCAGGGCAAAACAATTGAAAATCCCTTCCAGCCCACAAGAGGAATCTCTTCTCCTGCTCTGCTGACAAGGTCCTCTTCATATCTACCTGGAAAAAAAAAAACCTACTTTAGTATTCAATGCATGTTTGTCCGGTCAATAGTTAGCATATTTTATTTCTCACATTCAACTCAGGATATGAACTCAGTTCAAGGTACTGCTAAACCCCTGTCTGTTGAGATGTCAAAATATGTAAATCTCTGGGCCCAATGCTTCTTCAAGATTTGCATGCTGACATTACCTTAGGAATACTGAGAGGAGAGAGACAAGTAACAAAGAAAAAATGTGTACAAAAATTAACAGTATCTTAATTATCTTTCTGGTTGGATATTAAAAATCCTGAAAAAGGAAACAGCCTTTTTTTTATATGTTTTGATTTGTTACTATTTAATGAGTCTTGAATTGTTGTTGGACCATTTTCTCCTTCCATTAATGGTGGACCTTTCTCCTTCCAGTAGGGAGGAACTACTTTCATTCAGCTTGTAGGAGGAATGCAATGTGCATGCCTCCAGCCAGCAACTTGGTGGTTTCATGATAGATGATGGTGACTGTCAAGATAATTTGTACAAGGTTTGAAGGGAAAGACTGGTGCATTTGCTGTGTTCATTCTGCGTGGTATATGAATACACATGTAGTGTCCTATTTGAGATCCAAGGCACAGGAAGGTCTAGGTACACTATACTCATTTATAATTACTGTATACTGATTGTGCCCTACACTGTGGGAAGTTGGCTTTACACCTGCAAAATTGGAAGTGGAAATTCCTGAACCCACACAGATAAAGATGCCAGTTCATTATAAAATGTGACCAGTGGGTCTGTGCTAGATTATTATTTGATGCAATAAAAGTTCTCAAGGATTGGAAGAACTATCTGAATTTGACACAAAAACCTTATACTTACTGTACCTTTGCATTTTGTGTATAACAGTGCAAAGGACATTTGCTACCTTGCTGAAGGAGAAAAATAATTTTTGGTCCATTATTCATTAGGAGTGAGTCTAACCACTTAGATTCAAGGACTTTTTCTATATATTTTTCTGTGGTTTATGTAAAATAAGCACTCCAAGATAAATATTGTTAAAAAAAAAAAAACCCTATTTAAAATAATATTGCTTATCATTATGATACTTGGGCTGCTTTTCCTCATGATAATTAGGTTAAGGTATTCAGGTTAGGGTGGATCTGATGGCCAACAAAATTCAAATAATAAGAAGAGATTGGATTAACATTTTCTATGTACTTGCGTAATCAGATTCAAGTTAACCGACTAGTTAGGGAGGGTTGTGCTGTCACACACAGAATTGAATTAAAATATTAGGATAAGGCATGAGTTCTTTTTATACACTATTCTCCTACTACAGACTTCTGATCGCTGTAGCAGCAGCAATCTTGTTACTTACCGGAGCCTCATTGGCAGTGTCCCACAAATCCACATCATGGAGATACTGGTGAACACACCTGAGGGATCCTGTCTCAATTATGGAGGGAGCATGTCTTCTTTCTCTGCATCTTTTCCCACTTCTGTGTGGGGTCGATGTTTCTGACAGCTTTCCTCCTCCACCTGGCTCGGTCAAACACATCGTCCTCTGACAATTGTCTCTCTCTCAGGTCTTCTCTAAACTGCAGTCTTCTTTCCTGGGCCTTCTTTGATAGTTCTACGACTTCAGTAGTTCCTCTTATTATTTCATTTTTGATCTCTGGAAGGGAAATATATTGTCAAAATGAAGTTCACCAAATATGTTAGCAAAACAGAACAAATAATGACACCCCTAAAACCTATAGTGCAAGGCCATAAGGCTACCAGAACCAATTCTCGATTTCTGCCTAATGTCCAGTTAGGAAAGTCAGCCCCCAGGCTGTGGGGTAAAGGGCCACTGAAGGGAACCTTAAATTGGGCCACCTTAGCCGGTAAAAAAAAAAAAAAAAAAAGGGGGGGGGGCAGATCATATATCCCCAGGGGGAAGTTCTTCCCGAGACCAAGAGTGAGAAAGAAAAGATCTTATGGAAAGCAAGAGAGGGAGAGAGAAAAGAATATCCTTATGGACAGCAAAAGAGAGAGAGAGAGAGAGAGAGAGAGAGAGAGAGAGAGAGAGAGACATATTCTTGTGGAGAAGCAGAGAGAGAAGAAAATGTTCTTATGGAAAGCAAGAGAGGGAGAGAAAAAAGAAAATATTCTTATGGAAAGCAAGAGACTACAAATTCCTTTAGTGTTGACGCTGGTCACTACAATCAATTGTCCTTAAAATGATATGTCCTTAAAACTTCCTATTTGTAGAAATGGGAACTTGGTTAAGAGGGGTTCAGCTAATAATTTCCATGGGTTTGCCATTATTATTATTATTATTATTATTATTATTATTATTATTATTATTATTATTATTATTATTATTATTATTATTACTATTATTATTATTCAGAAGATAAACCCTATTTATATGGAACCAGCACACATGAACCTCCAACTTGAAATTCAAGCTCCCAGAGAATATGATGTTCATTTGAAAGACGCTACAGAAGAAAAGACCTCTGCAATGTCACATTATGAAAAGTAAGATTCAAAAATACATGTCTCTAATCATAACAGACACTGCTTTCCATGCTTTACACCCCGTGTTGATCTATACTCAAATCTTTCCATTTAAAAAGGCTATGACTACCAACAAATCTAAACTGTACTTACATAAAATCTATACTTCCTGAAAAATCACCAGACATCCACACTTGGTTTCAATTCCTCAGTAGACTTGATGATCAATCAAAGTTTCTCTCCCAAAAGAATGGCCATGAAGATTCTTTCTGAAGTAAAGTAGAAAAAAGGTTAAGAAGGTGACAAAAATCTTCTTCTAAATCAGTTATAAGAATGTCTGCACAGCTAAACGACCCACATTGCAGAACAAGGAAGGGTTTGATAAACTTTGATCGTAACTTCTGATATATAAAGAGAGATTTATTCAATATTTACTGAAAAGCACATAAATGAAAACCAAACTTGAAAATCAAACTTAGCAGACATCACCAGAAAGGATAATAGTCACTTCAGAAGGTTCCACAAAAACCTGACATCAGAATGTGGATATAAATGCAGACAATAATAATGGTAAACAATTAATAAAAAAAAAGTATCAACACAATTGTGGCACATTTCTCAAGGTTCCACAAAAACCTGACATCAGAATGCAGAGATATATGCAGACAATAATAATGGTAAATAAAAAAAGTACCTACACAATTGTGGCACATTTCACATTTCTGAAAGGGAAATATTGTGTCAAAATCAAGTTCAAAACACGTATGTTAGCATAGTAGTAAAACCAATGACACCTAACCCATATACAAGGCTTTAAAAACCTCTCTATTTCTGCCTGAATGTCCAGTTAGGACACAGTGACCAAGTGGTAACACATATTAAAACAAAGACACTGTGGAGTTTTGAGTAAAAACTTAACCAGCTGGAAGAGATGATGTTGGATTTGTTATTATTCAGAAGATGAATCCTATTCATGTGGAACAAGCCCACAGGAACCACTGGCTTGAAATTCAAGCTCCCGAAGAATATGGTGTCCATCTGAAAGAAGTAACAGATGGTAATAGGAAATACAGGCAGAAGACATCAGTTATTAAACAAGAAAAAAAATTAAGTAACAAATAATTAGTTAAACTGTAAGTACTGATTTGCCAAGAAGGGAAGTGGGGTCTATTTCACAACATTAAACCTAATTCACAAATGTATTCACAATATTGATACTGATATTTACACTTAAATGCAAAAAATTCCACAACTGGAAAAAAAAAAAAAAAAGTTCACAGCCAACACAGCCATGTTGGAAGGAATGAAACTCAAAAAAAAAAAAAAAAAAAAAAAAAAAATCAGTGATACAGAAAATACTCCCCTCAAGGAAAGGTATGATATTCAGTGACCTTGACTCTTCTGATGAATGGAAAATTATTTTTAATATTTATTGAAGAGCTTATAAATAAAAATTAAACTTAGCATAAATCGCCAGAGAGGTTAATGGTCACGTCAGACGGTCCACAAAAAGCTGACGTCAGAAAGTGGATATATGCAGAAAATAATAATGGCAAACAAAAAAAAAAAAGTATCTACACAATTGTGGCACATTTCTCAAGGTTCCACAAAAACCTGACGTCAGAATGTGGAGATGTATGCAGAAAATAATAATGGTAAATCAAAAAAAGTATCTACACAATTGTGGCACATTTCTCAAGGTTCCACAAAAACCTGACGTCAAAATGTGGAATGTATGCAGAAAAAATCAAAAATGTAAAAAAAAAAAATAATAATGGTCATTTTCAAGGTTCCACAAAAACCTGACGTCAGAATGTGGAGATGTATGCAGAAAAAAAAAAAAAAAAAAAAAAGTATCTACACAATTGTGGCACATTTCTCAAGGTTCCAAAACCTGACTGACGTCAGAAATGTGGAGATGTATGCAGAAAATAATAATGGTAATCAATAAAAAAAGTATCTACACAATTGTGGCACATTTCTCAAGGTTCCACAAAAACCTGACGTCAGAATGTGGAGATGTATGCAGAAAATAATAATGGTAAACAATAAAAAAAGTATCTACACAATTGTGGCACATTTCTCAAGGTTCCAAAAAAATCAGAATGAGATATAATGCAGAAAATAATAATGGTAAAAAATAAAAAAAGAGTATCAACACAATTGTGGCACATTTCACACTTCTGAAAGGAAAACATTGTGTCAAAATCAAGTTCAAAACACGTATGTTAGCACAGTAGTAAAACCAATGACACCTAACCCATATAGAAAGTTTAAAAAATTTCTGCCTGAATGTCCAGTTAGGACACAGTGACCAAGTGTAACAGATATTAAAACAAAGACACTGTGGAGTTTTGAGTAAAAACTTAACCAGCTGAAAGAGAAATGTTGGATTTGTTATTATTCAGAAGATGAATCCTATTCATGTGGAACAAGCCCACAGGAACCACTGGCTTGAAATTCAAGCTCCACAAAGAATATGGTGTTCATCTGAAAGTCACAGATGGTAACAGGTCAACAGAAGAGGTCAGTTTATAAAAAAAAAAAAAAAAAATTAAAAAACAAATAATTAAAAAAAGGAAGAAAGAAGTGGTGTCTATTTCACAACATTACACCTAATTCACAAATGCATTTACATTACTGATACTGATATTTACACTTAAATGCAAAAATTCCACAACTGGAAAAAAAAAAAAAAAAAAAGTTCACAGCCAACACAGCCATGTTGGAAGGAATGCAAAAAAAAAAAAAAAAAAAAAAAAAAAAAAGTGATACAGAAAATATTCCCCTCACAGAAAGGTATGATATTCAGTGACAAAACTCTTCTTCTGATAAATGGAAAATGATTTTAATATTTACTAAAAAGCTTATAAAAAAAAATTAAACTTAGCATAAATCAAAAGGTTAATAGTCACTTCAGAAGGTCCACAAAAACCTGACGTCAGAATGTGGATATATGCAGAAAATAATAATGGTAAATAATAAAAAAAAGTATCTACACAATTGTAGCACATTTCTCAAGGTTCCACAAAACCCTGACGTCAGAATGTGGAGATATATGCAGAAAATGATAATGGTAAACAATAAAAAAAAAGTATCTACACAATTATGGCACATTTCTCAAGGTTCCACAAAAAGCTGACGTCAGAATGTGAATATACGCAGACAATAATATGGTAAAACAAAAAAAAAAAGTATCTACACAAATTGCAATTTTCACATTTCTGACGTCAAAAAAAATTGTGTCAAAATCAAGTAAAAAACACGTACAATTAGCATAGTAGTAAAAACCTGAATGAATGACACCTAACCCATATACAAATAAAAAAAAATTTCTCTATTTCTGCCTGAATGTCCATTTCTCAAGGTTCACAAAACCAAGACACAATGACCAAGTGGTAACAGATATTAAAAAAAAGACACTGTGGAGTTTTGAGTAAAAACTTAACCAGCTAAAAAGAGATGATGTTGGATTTGTTATTATTCAGAAGATGAATCCTATTCATGTGGAACAAGCCCACAGGAACCACTGGCTTGAAATTCAAGCTCCTGAAGAAAGAATTGGTGTTCATCTGAAAGTCAGGTAGATGGTAACAGGTCAACAGAAGAGGTCAGTTATTAAAAAAAAAAAAAAAAATTAAAAATTAACAAATAATTAAACTGTAAGGGAAGAATTGGTGTTCTAATTTCACATTCACAACATTACACCTAATTCCACAAACAACATTCAGAATTTACATTACTGATACTAATAATGGTAACAATAAATTTACACATGGTTCCAAAAAAATTAAACTTAAATGCAAAAATTCCACAACTGGAAAAAAAAAAAGTTCACAGCCAACACAGCCATGTTGGAAGGAAATGCAAAAAAAAAAAAAAAAAAAAAAAGTGATAGTGAATACAGAAAATTCCCCTCACAGAAAGGTATGATATTCAGTGACCTAGAATCTTCTGATAAATGGAAAATGATTTTAATATTTACTAAAAAGCTTATAAATAAAAATTAAACTTAGCATAAATCACCAGAGAGGATAATAGTCACTTCAGAAGGTCCACAAAAAGCTGACGTCAGAATGTGGATATATGCAGACAATAATAATGGTAAACAATAAAAAAAGTATCTACACAATTGTGGCACATTTCTCAAGGTTCCACAAAAACCTGACGTCAGAATGTGGAGATGTATGCAGACAATAATAATGGTAAAAAATAAAAAAAGTATCTACACAATTGTGGCACATTTCTCAAGGTTCCACAAAAACCTGACGTCAGAATGTGGAGATATATGCAGAAAATAATAATGGTAAAAAAAAAAAAAAGTATCTACACAATTGTGGCACATTTCTCAAGGTTCCACAAAAAAACCTGACGTCAGAATGTGGAGATGTATGCAGAAAATAATAATGGTAAAAAAAAAAAAGTATCTACAAAACACATTTCTCAAGGTTCACAAAAACCTGAGTCAGAATGTGGAGATGTAAAACCAATTAAAAAAAAAAAAAAGAGTTTAAAAAAAAAAATAATGGTAAAAATTTCACAATTATGGCACATTTCTCAAGGTTCCACAAAAACCTGACGTCAGAATGTGGAGATGTATGCAGAAAATAATAATGGTAAAAAAAAAAAAATATCTACACAATTGTGGCAAACATTTCTCAAGGTTCCACAAAAACCTGAAACGTCAAACAAATGAATCAAAATGCAAAAAATAATAATAAAAATCAAAAAAAAAAATAAAACAATTGGCACATTTCTCAAGGTTCCACAAAAACCTGACGTCAGAATGTGGAACAGAAAATAATAATGGTAAAAATAAAAAAAAGTATCTACACAATTATGGCAATTTTCAAGGTTCCACAAAAACCTGACGTCAGAATGTGGAGATGTATGCAGAAAATAACAATGGTAAAATAAAAAAAAAAAAGTATCTACACAATTATGGCACATTTCTCAAGGTTCCACAAAAACCTGACGTCAGAATGTGGAGATGTATGCAGAAAATAATAATGGTAAAAAATAAAAAGTATCTACACAATTATGGCACATTTCTCAAGGTTCCACAAAAACCTGACGTCAGAATGTGGAGATGTATGCAGAAAATAATAATGGTAAAAAATAAAAAGTATCTACACAATTATGGCACATTTCTCAAGGTTCCACAAAAACCTGACGTCAGAATGTGGAGAAATGCAGAAAATAATAATGGTAAAAATAAAAAAAAGTCTACACAAAAAAAATTTCTCAAGTTCAGAAAAAACCTGAAGAACACAAAATAAAATGGTATCTACACAATTATTTTCAAGGTTTACAAAACCTGACGTCAGAATGTGGAGATGTATTCAGAAAAAAATGTTCAATAAAAAATAAAAAGTATCTACACAATTATGGCACATTTTTCAAGGTTCCACAAAAACCTGATCAGAAGAGATGTGATAATATGCAGAAAATAATAATGGTAAAAAAAAAAAAAGTATCTACAACAACAAGAAAAAACAATGGCACATTTCTCAAGGTTCCACAAAACTGATGTCAGAAGAATGTGGAGATATATGCAGACAAAAAAATAATAATGGTAAAAATAAAAAAAAAGTATCACACAATTGTGGCACATTTCTCAAGGTTCCACAAAAGTGTCAGAATGTGGAGATTTCACAGAAAAACCTAAACGTCAGAATGTGGAGACATATGCAATAAAAAATAATAAAAAAAAAAAAAAAAAATCTACACAAATGGCACATTTCTCAAGGTTCCAAAACCTGACGTCAGAAAAGATGTATGCAAAAAATAATAATGGTAAAAAAATAAAAAAAATCTAAAAAAAAAATGGCACATTTCAAGGTTCCACAAAACCTGACGTCAGAATGTGGAGATGTATGCAGAAAATAAATGGTAAAAAAAAAAAAACAATTAAAAAACCTAAAACGTAATAAAGCAAAAACAAAATAAAAAATCTACAAATGCCTGAATGGCACATTTCTCAAGGTTCCACAAAAACCTGACGTCAGAATGTGGAGATATATGCAGAAAATAATAATGGTAAAAATAAAAAAAAAAGTATCTACACAATTATGGCAATTTTCAAAGGTTCCAAAAAACCTGAGTAAAATGTGGAATGTATGCAGAAAATAATAAATTAAAAATAAAAAAGTAAACACAAATGGCACAACAAGGTTCAAAACCTGACGTCAGAAATTGCAGAAAATAATAAATTCAATAACCATCACACAAAGGTCAAATTGTGGAAATGCAGAATCTAAAAAAAAAAAAAATTTTCAAAAAAAAATAAAAAAAATTAAAAAAATCTAAAAAAAAAACATTAAAAAGGTCAAAAAACCTTTAAAATGTGGAGATTTGCAGAAAATAAAATGGTAAAAAATAAAAAAAAAACACAAAATGGCACATCAATGTTCCACAAATCAGAAAAACAAAAAAAAAAAAAAAAAAAAAAAAAACCATTTTGAAAAAAAAAAAAAAAAAAAATAAAAATCTGAAAAAAAAATTAAAAAAATTAAAAAAAAAAAAAAATGCAAAAAAAAAAAAAATGAAAAAATATAAAAAAAAAAGTAAAAATTGTCAAACTCAAGGTTCCAAAAAAAATTCAAAAATGTTGAAAAGAAAAAAAAAAATATAAAATTAAAAAAAAAAATAAAAAATAAAAAAAAAAATAAAAAAGGAAATTAAGTGGCAAAATTTCTCAAGGAAAAATTGAAGAAAATTCCACAAAAAAATTCAAAAGAAAAAAATAAAATAAAAAGTGAAAATAAAGATATATGAAAAAGGTTCCACAAAAACCTGACGTCAGAATGTGGAGATGTATGCAGAAAATAATAAAAAAAAAAAAAAAAAAGTATCTACAAATGGCAATTTCTCAAGGTTCCACAAAAACCTGACGTCAGAATGTGGAATATGCAGAAAATAATAATGGTAAAAAAAAAAAAAAGTATCTACACAATTGTGGCACATTTCTCAAGGTTCCACAAAACCTGACGTCAGAATGTGGATAGATATATGCAGACAATAATAATGGTAAACAATCAAAAAAAAAGTATCTACACAATTGTGGCACATTTCTCAAGGTTCCACAAAAAGCTGACGTCAGAATGTGATATATATGCAGACAATAATAATAATGGTAAAAAAAAAGTATCTACACAATTGTGGCACATTTCACATTTCTGAAAGGAAAATATTGTGTCAAAATCAAGTTCAAAACACATATGTTAGCATAGTAGTAAAACCAATGACACCTAACCCATATACAAAGTTTTAAAAACCTCTCTATTTCTGCCTGAATGTCCAGTTAGGACACAGTGACCAAGTGGTAACAGATATTAAAACAAAGACACTGTGGAGTTTTGAGTAAAAACTTAACCACCTTAAAGAGATGATTTTGGATTTGTTATTATTCAGAAGATGAATCCTATTCATGTGGAACAAGCCCACAGGAACCACTGGCTTGAAATTCAAGCTCCAGAAGAATTGGTGTTCATCTGAAAGTCACAGAGATGGTAACAGGTCAACAGAAGAGGTCAGTTATTAAAAAAAAAAAAAATTAAAAAGTAACAAATAATTAAACTGTAAGGGAAGAAGTGGTGTCTATTTCACAACATTACACCTAATTCACAAATGCATTTACATTACTGATACTGACATTTACACTTAAATGCAAGAAATTCCACAACTGGAAAAAGAAAAAAAAAAGTTCACAGCCAACACAGCCATGTTGGAAGGAATGCAACTCAAAAAAAAAAACCGAGAAAAGTGATACAGAAAATATTTCCCTCACAGAAAGGTATATGATATTCAGTGACCTAGCCTCTTCTGACAAATGGAAAATGATTTTAATATTTAATAAAAAGCTTATAAATAAAAATTAAACTTAGCATAAATCACCAGAGTAGCAAATAGTCACGTAAGAAGGTCCACAAAAACCAGACCTCTGAATGTGGAACCATGCAACTGACAACAAGGGTGAACAGACCAAAATATGTGCAAAAAAAGCTTTTTTTAATCTGGAGATAACTTGTTTAAATTGGCCAATGGTGGATAGGCCAACTTTCTCCAAAAACTGGAAGGCCAATGGTGGACAGGCCACCCCTTTCTCATTTCTGGAAGGCCAATGGTGGACAGGCCACCCCTTCTCTCATTTCTGGAAGGCCAATGGTGGACAGGCCACCCCTTCTCTCATTTCTGGAAGGCCAATGGTGGACAGGCCACCCCTTCTCTCATTTCTGGAAGGCCAATGGTGGACAGGCCACCCCTTCTCTCGTTTCTGGAAGGCCAATGGTGGACAGGCCACCCCTTTCTCATTTCTGGAAGGCCAATGGTGGACAGGCCACCCCTTCTCTCGTTTCTGGAAGGCCAATGGTGGACAGGCCACCCCTTTTCTCATTTCTGGAAGGCCAATGGTGGACAGGCCACCCCTTTTCTCATTTCTGGAAGGCCAATGGTGGACAGGCCACCCCTTTTCTCATTTCTGGAAGGCCAATGGTGGACAGGCCACCTTTCTCATTCTGAAGGCCAAAGGCCACCCCTTCTCTCATTTCTGGAAGGCCAATGGTGGACAGCCCACCCCTTCTCTCGTTTCTGGAAGGCCAATGGTGGACAGGCCACCCCTTTTCTCATTTCTGGAAGGCCAATGGTGGACAGGCCACCCCTTTTCTCATTTCTGGAAGGAAAATACACAGTCAAAATCAAGTTCACCAAACAATTGTCAGCACAGAGAGTTGATGTTAGATTTGTACAGGTCTACTTATATACCAAAAAAGGGGGATGTTGTCTATTTCACAGCATTAAACCTAATTCAGTAACGTATTTGCAATCTAAATATTGACATTCACACCCAAATGCTTCAAACCAAAGCACAACACAGCCTCACAGGGCTGTGGGTCATCAGGAATGGGGTTTGCTGGTATTGACTTGAGAGATTCAACCCCTACCAGCAAACCTGATGTCATTGGACAGCATAATGACTCAGGCACAGCACAGCACATCACAGCACTGCACGCAGCAATTCAGAGGACAAAAGAAATGCTGTTGTCCTCGAAGAAATGAGCTGAGAACTTGCAGGAGTCTTCATCTTGTGCTCACTTGTCAATCGCCCATTCAGGCAACTGGCTTTGAAAAATGGAAGGAAATTCAATAAAAACTTTAACAACTTTAAAATAAAAGTCACAAAAAAGGGAATAAAGAAAAATCATCTTTTAATCAAAATAATTAAATTGAATATTACTTTTAAGGAAACACAAGACTTTAAATTAATTCTGTTTTAGCAGAAGGCCAAATATAAATTTCAACTAATCTCACTACTGACTTCAACAAGAAGACAATAAAAAATAATCCTGAAAAAGGCAATAAAAAATAATCCTAGAAAAAAGGCAATAAAAATAATCCTGAAAAAGGCAATAAAAATTATCCTAAAACAAAAAAGGCAATAAAAAATAATCATGAAAAAAATAAAAAATCCTGAAAAAAAATAAAAAATAAAAAAAAAAGGCAATAAAAAATAATCCTGAAAAAGGCAAAAAATTATCCTGAAAAAAACAATAAAATTATCCTGAAAAATAATAAAATTATCCTGAAAAAAAATTATCCTGAAAAAAGGTAAAAAAAAGGCAATAAAAAAATATCCTATCAATAAAAATTATCCTGAAAAAGGCAATAAAAAATCAAAAAAAAGGTAATAAAATTATAAAAAGGCAATAAAAATAATCCTGAAAAAATATCCAAAAATAAAAAAAAATTAAAAAAAAAAAAAAAAAAAAAAGTAAAAAATTAAATCTGAAAAAAGAAGTGGCATCTATTTCACAAAATTACACCTAATTCACAAATGCATTAAAAATTACTGATACTAATAAACATTTACACTGAAAAAAATGTAAAAAAAATTCCACAACTGAAAAATGATACTGAAAAACTTAAAAAGTTCACAACCAACACAGCCATGTTGGAAGGAATGCAACTTACTAAAAAAAAAAAAAAAAAAGTGATGAAAAGTAACTTCCCTCACAGAACAGAAAAGTATATGATATTCAGTGACCTTGATTCTTCTGATAAATAAATGGAAAATTATTTTAATATTTACTAAAAAGCTTATAAATAAATAAAAATTAAACTTAGCAAAATTCGCCAGAGAGGCTAATGGTCATGTAAGAAGGTTCACAAAAAGCCTGAACATCAGAATGTGGAACCATGCAATTGATAACAAGGGTGAACAAACTGAAACATGTGCAAAAATAAAAAATAAAACTTCTTAATCATAATCACCACTGTTAGCAGAAAGGTCATCACTGCCTTATTTAAACTTGGCTGGAGCTATGCTGGACAGGTCCCCTTCTTCTTCTCTCATTTCTGGAAGGAAAATACACAGTCAAAATCAAGTTCAAAAACAACTGTCAGCAAAGAGATGATGATGTTAGATTTGTACAGGTCTACTGATATGCCAAAAAGGGGATGGAATCTATTTCACAGCATTAAACCTAATTCAGTAATGTATTTGCAATCTAAATATTGCCATTCACACCCAAAATGCTTCAAAGCAAAAAGCAACAGAGCCTCCAAGGGCTGTGGGTCATCAGGAATAGGGTTTGCTGGTAATGATTCAAGAGATTCAACCCTTACCAGCAAAGCTGATGTCATCGGACAGCATAACGACTCAGGCACAGCACAGCACATCACAGCACTGCAAGCAGCAGGTCACATGACGAAAGAGCTGCTGTCCTTGAACAAATGAGCCGAGAACTTGCATTAAAAAGTGCAATGCTTCCTCAATAATGGGACTGGCCATAGGATTTTTTTAAAGGCAAAAATTGCACACCTGGAAAAAAAAGAATTAAGCACTTCACAATCATGTTGGAAGGAATGAAACTGTCGAAAAAAAAAAAAAAAAACAACAAACAGTGATACAGAAAAATACTCCTCTAAATCATTAATATGAATGGACAGCTATTACTACCCACACTGCACACAAGGAAAGGTATGACATTCATTGACCTTGACTCTTCTGATGAATGGAAAATTATTTTCATATTTACTGAAAAGCTTATGAATCAAAATTAAACTTAGCACAAATCGTCAGAAAGGCTAACGGTCACGTAAGGAGGGCCACAAAAAGCAAACATCAGAATGTGGAACCGTGCAATTGATAACAAGGGTGAACAGACCAAAATATTTGCAAAAATAAAACTTTAATCATAATCACCACTGTTAGCAGAAAGGTCATCACTGCCTTATTTAAGCTTGGCTGGAGATGGGCTGGACAGGTCCCCTTCTTCTTCTCTCATTTCTGGAAGGAAAATACACAGTCAAAATCAAGTTTACCAAACAACTGTTAGCAAAGAGATGATGATGTTAGATTTGTACAGAGTCTACTGATACTGTACACCAAAAGGGAGATGGAGTCTATTTCACAGCATTAAACCTAATTAAGTAAAGTATTTGCAATCTAAATATTGATATTCACACACCAAATGTAATAAAAATTGCTACAAAATAACAGCCTCACAGGGATGTGGGTCATCACAAATACGGTCTGCTGGTAATGATTCAAGAGATTCAACCCTTACCAGCAAAGCTGTTGTCATCGGACAGCATAACGACTCAGGCACAGCACTGCAAGCAGCAGGTCACTTGACGAAAGAGTTGCTGTCCTTGAAGAAATGAGCCGAGAACTTGCAGGAGTCTCCTCCTTGTGCTTACTTGTCAATCACCCATTCAGGCAATTGGCTTTGAAAATCAGAAGAAGAAAGTTCAATACAAACTTGAACTGAACTTTTGATGACCTCGGGATGAGGAAGCAAATGCAATGAAAGTTTTTCACTTTCAAATGAAAAGGTCACGAAAAAGGGAGTCAAGAAAAATCATTTTTTAATCAAAATAATTAAATTGAATATTACTTTTAAGAAACCACAAGACTTTAAACTCTGCTTGTGTTTAAGCAGATGGCCAAATATAAATTTCAAATAATCTCATATATGCAGACAATAATAATGGTAAACAATCAAAAAAAGTATCCTACACAATTGTGGCACATTTCTCAAGGTTCCACAAAACCTGACGTCAGAATGTGGATATATGCAGAAAATAATAATTGTAACAATAAAAAAAGTATCTACACAATTGTGGCACATTTCTCATTTCTGAAAAAAAAATATTGTGTCAAAATCAAGTTCAAAACAATATGTTAGCATAGTAGTAAAACCAATGACACCTAACCCATATACAAAGCTTTAAAACCTCTCTATTTCTGCTTGAATGTCCACTTAGGACACAGTGACCAAGTGGAAACAGATATTAAAACAAAGACACTCTGGAGTTTTGAGTAAAAACTTAACCACCTTAAAGAGATGATTTTGGATTTGTTATTACTCAAAGATGAATCCTATTCATGTGGAACAAGTCCACAGGAACCACTGGCTTGAAATTCAAGCTCCCAAAGAACTGGTGTTCATCTGAAAGTCACAGATGGTAACAGGTCATCAGAAGAGGTCAGTTATTAAAAAAAGAAAAAAAAAAAAGTAACAAATAATTAAACTGTCAGGGAAGAAAGTGGTGTCCATTTCACAACATTACACCTAATTCACAAATGCATTTACATTACTGATTACTGACATTTACACTTAAATGCAAAAAATTCCACAACTGGAAAAAATAAAAAAAAGTTCACAGCCAACACAGCCATGTTGGAAGGAATGCAACTCTCAAAAAAAAAAAAAATAAAAAAAATCAAATCAGTGATACAGAAAATACTCCCCTTACAGAAAGGCATGATATTCAGTGACCTAGCCTCTTCTGATAAATGGAAAATTATTTTAATATTTACTGAAAAGCTTATAAATAAAAATTACACTTAGCATAAATCACCAAAGTGGTTAATAGTCACTTTAAAAGGTCCACAAAACCCTGACGTCAGAATGTGGATATATATGCAGACAATAATAATGGTAAACAATCAAAAAAAAGTATCTACACAATTGTGGCACATTTCTCAAGGTTCCACAAAAAGCTGACGTCAGAATGTGGAGATATATGCAGACAATTATAATTGTAAACAATTAAAAAAAGTATCTACACAATTGTGGCACATTTCACATTTCTGAAAGGGAAATATTGTGTCAAAATCAAGTTCAAAACACGTATGTTAGCATAGTAGTAAAACCAATGACACCTAACCCATATACAAAGTTTTAAAAACCTCTCTATTTCTGCCTGAATGTCCAATTAGGACACAGTGACCAAGTGGTAACAGATATTAAAACAAAGACACTGTGGAGTTTTGAGTAAAAACTTAACCACCTTAAAGAGATGATTTTGGATTTGTTATTACTCAAAGATGAATCCTATTCATGTGGAACAAGCCCACAGGAACCACTGGCTTGAAATTCAAGCTCCCGAAGAACTGGTGTTCATCTGAAAGTCACAGATGGTAACAGGTCATCAGAAGAGGTCAGTTATTAAAAAAAGGAAAAAAATAAAAGTAATAAATAATTAAACTGTAAGGGAAGAAATGGTGTCTATTTCACAACATTACACCTAATTCACAAATGCATTTACATTACTGATACTGATATTTACACTTAAATGCAACAAATTCCACAACTGGAAAAAGAAAAAAAAGTTCACAACCAACACAGCCATGTTGGAAGGAATGCAACTCACAAAAAAAAAAAAAAAAAACAAAGTGATACAGAAATTACTCCCCTCACAGAAAGGTATGATATTCAGTGACCTAGACTCTTCTGATAAATGGAAAATTATTTTAATATTTACTGAAAAGCTTATAAATAAAAATTAAACTTAGCATAAATCACCAGAGAGGTTAATAGGCACTTCAGAAGGTTCCACAAAAACCTGACGTCAGAATGTGGATATATATGCAGACAATAATAATGGTAAACAATCAAAAAAAGTATCTACACAATTGTGGCACATTTCTCAAGGTTCCACAAAAAGCTGACGTCAGAATGTGGAGATATATGCAGACAATAATAATTGTAAACAGTCAAAAAAAGTATCTACACAATTGTGGCACATTTCTCAAGGTTCCACAAAAAGCTGACGTCAGAATGTGGATTTCAGAAATTAATAATGGTAAAATAAAAAAAGTATCTACACAATTGTGGCACATTTCACATTTCTGAAAGGAAAATATTGTGTCAAAATCAAGTTCAAAACACATATGTTAGCATAGTAGTAAAACCAATGACACAATGACACCTAACCCATATACAAAGTTTTAAAAACCTCTCTATTTCTGCCTGAATGTCCAGTTAGGACACAGTGACCAAGTGGTAACAGATATTAAAACAAAGACACTGTGGAGTTTTGAGTAAAAACTTAACCACCTTAAAGAGATGATTTTGGATTTGTTATTATTCAGAAGATGAATCCTATTCATGTGGAACAAGCCCACAGGAACCACTGGCTTGAAATTCAAGCTCCCGAAGAACTGGTGTTCATCTGAAAGTCACAGATGGTAACAGGTCAACAGAAGAGGTCAGTTATTAAAAAAAAAAAAAATTAAAAGTAACAAATAATTAAACTGTAAGGGAAGAAGTGGTGTCTATTTCACAACATTACACCTAATTCACAAACGCATTTACATTACTGATACTGATGTTTACACTTAAATGCAACAAATTCCACAACTGGAAAAAGAAAAAAAAGTTCACAGCCAACACAGCCATGTTGGAAGGAATGCAACTCAAAAAAAAAAAAAAAAAAAAGTGATACAGAAAATACTCCCCTCACAGAAAGGTATGATATTCAGTGACCTGACTCTTCTGATAAATGGAAAATTATTTTAATATTTACTGAAAAGCTTATAAATAAAAATTAAACTTAGCATAAATCACCAGAGAGGTTAATAGTCACTTCAGAAGGTCCACAAAACCCTGACGTCAGAATGTGGATATATATGCAGACAATAATAATGGTAAAACAAAAAAAAAAAAAGTATCTACACAATTGTGGCACATTTCTCAAGGTTCCACAAAAAGCTGACGTCAGAATGTGGATATATATGCAGACAATAATAATTGTAAACAATCAAAAAAAGTATCTACACAATTGTGGCACATTTCTCAAGGTTCCACAAAAAGCTGACGTCAGAATGTGGATATATGCAGACAATAATAATGGTAAAAATAAAAAAAGTATCTACACAATTGTGGCACATTTCACATTTCTGAAAGGAAAATATTGTGTCAAAATCAAGTTCAAAACACGTATGTTAGCATAGTAGTAAAACCAATGACACCTAACCCATATACAAAGTTTTAAAAACCTCTCTATTTCTGCCTGAATGTCCAGTTAGGACACAGTGACCAAGTGGTAACAGATATTAAAACAAAGACACTGTGGAGTTTTGAGTAAAAACTTAACCACCTTAAAGAGATGATTTTGGATTTGTTATTATTCAGAAGATGAATCCTATTCATGTGGAACAAGCCCACAGGAACCACTGGCTTGAAATTCAAGCTCCCGAAGAATTGGTGTTCATCTGAAAGTCACAGATGGTAACAGGTCAACAGAAGAGGTCAGTTATTAAAAAAAAAAAAAAATTAAAAAGTAACAAATAATTAAACTGTAAGGGAAGAAGTGGTGTCTATTTCACAACATTACACCTAATTCACAAACGCATTTACATTACTGATACTGATATTTACACTTAAATGCAACAAATTCCACAACCATGTTGGAAGGAATGCAACTCACACACACACACAAAAAAAAAAAAAAAAAATGAGACAAAGTTATACAGAAATTACTCCCCTCACAGAAAGGTATGATATTCAGTGACCTAGCCTCTTCTGATAAATGGAAAATGATTTTAATATTTACTGAAAAGCTTATAAATAAAAATTAAACTTAGCATAAATCACCAGAGTAGCAAATAGTCACGTAAGAAGGTCCACAAAAAGCGAACATCATATTGTGGAACCATGCAATTGACAATATGAGTGAACAGACCAAAATATGTGCAAAAATAAAGCTTTTTAATCATGGCCTTGTTTAAAAATTGTTGAAATCAGAATTACATAATACCAATGGTGGACAGGCCCCATTCTCTCTCATTTCTAAGGCCAATGGTTTGGCTGGAGATAATGGTGGACAATTACCATACCAATGGTGGACTCATTTCTCATTTCTGGAAGGAAAATACAGTCAAAATCAAGTTCACCAAACAATTGTCAGCACAGAGAGTTGATGTTAGATTTGTACAGGTCTACTTATATACCAAAAAAGGGGGATGGGGTCTATTTCACAGCATTAAACCTAATTCAGTAACGTATTTGCAATCTAAATATTGACATTCACACCCAAATGCTTCAAACCAAAGCACAACACAGCCTCAGAGGGCTGTGGGTCATTAGAAATAGGGTTTGCTGGTATTGACTCGAGATATTCAACCCTCACCAGCAAACCTGATGCCATTGGACAGCATAATGACTCAGGCGCAGCACAGCACATCACAGCACTGCAAGCAGCAGTTCAGAGGACAAAAGATATGCTGTTATCCTTGGAAAAAAACTGCTGAGAACTTGCAGAAGTCTCCATCTTGACAGCTCACTTGTCAATCACCCATTCAGGCAATTGGCTTTGAAAAAAGAATGGAAATTCAATAAAAATCAAAATCTTCATCTGAAAACTTGTCAAAAAAATAAAATGTCCTGAAAAGGAATAAAAAAAATAATTTTTAATCAAAATAATTAAATTGAATATTACTTTTAAGGAAACACAAGACTTTAAATTAATTCTGTTTTAGCAAACATTAAACATATCAACTGAAAAAATCTAATAATCAAAAAAAGGGATTAAAAAATAATCCTGAAATAAAAAAAGGCATTAAAAATAATCCTGAAAAAGGTAATAAAAATTAATCCTAAAAAAAAAAGACAATAAAAAATTAATCCAAAAAAAAGGTAAAAAAAATATCCTAAAAAAAAAGGCAATAAAAAATTATCCTGAAAAGTAAATAATAAAAATTATCCTGAAAAACAAAAAATTATCCTGAAAAAGGCAAAAAAATCCTGAAAAAAGGCAATAAAAATTATCCTGAAAAAGGCAATAAAAATTATCCTAAAAAAAAAAGGGCAATAAAAATTATCCTGAAAAAAGGCAATAAAAATCATCCTGAAAAAGGCAATAAAAAATAATCCTAAAACATTATTTACGAATATAATCATCATTAGGTCTCCTGAAAAATTAATACCAAAAATAATACAAAAGTTGTCAAAAGCAAAATTAGCACCAGCTAAAAATTATCCTAAAGGGTAAAGCTAGTTGTAAGCAAAAAAAGCAATAAAAAATACAAAAAAGTTGTGAGCAAAAAAGCACCTGAAGCTTAATAAAAAGTTGTAAATAATTAAGTAAAATTAAAAAAACCTAAAAGGCAAAATTAAGCACCAGCTTAAAAAAGCTACCAATGCATAAAAATTAAATACCAAAATTCATCCTCCTCCAAAAGGCCCTCTCATTCTCGTCTCAGAAAAAGCATAACGCCCTGCCTGGCTTAAAAAGCTAATAAAACGTTCCTGCCCCTGGGTAAAAATTATTACCTCAAAAAAAAAAAAAATTATCAAAAAATTAATAAAAAAAAAAATTAAAAAAATCCTGGAAAAGGTAATAAAAATTATCCTGAAAAAAGGTAAAAAAAAAATCCTGAAAAAGGAAATAAAATTATCCAACTGGAAGAAAAAAACCTTAAAAAAAAAAAATCCTCAAAGACTGCAGCCTCCCTGAGAAAAAGGTAATAAAAATTATCCTGCAATAAAGGAAGAATTAGAAAAGTCACTTTAAACCATGGGCAAAAAATCATCCTGAAAAAACTAAAAATTATTCCTAAAAAAATAAAAATAATCCTGAAAAAAAAAAAAAATCCTGAAAAAAAAGGCAATAAAAATAATCTGAAAAAAAAAAGGCTGAAACAAAAATTATCCTAAAATATAAAAGGCAATAAAAATTATCCTCAAATAAAAAAGGCAATAAAAATTATCCTTAAATATAAAAGGCAATAAAAAATCATCCTGAAAAAAAGGCAATAAAATTCATCCTAAAAAAGGCAATAAAAATGAATCCTGAAAAAAGGCAATAAATTATCCTGAAAAATTATCCTAAAAAAAAAAAAAAGGTAATAAAAATTATCCTGAAAAAAAAAAAAAAGGCAATAAAAATTATCCTGAAAAAAGTAATAAAAATTATCCTGAAAAAATAAAATTATCCTGAAAAAAGGTAATAAAAAATTATCCTGAAAAAGGTAATAAAAATTATCCTGAAAAAAATTATCCTAATAAATAAAAATTATCCTGAAAAAAAGGTAATAAAAATTATCCTGAAAAAAAGGTAATAAAAATTATCCTGAAAAAAAAAAAAAAAAATTATCCTGAAAAAAAAAAAAATTATCCTGAAAAAAAGGTAATAAAAATTATCCTGAAAAAAAGGTAATAAAAATTATCCTGAAAAAAAGGTAATAAAAATCATCCTAAAACAAAAAAGGCAATAAAAATTATCCTGAAAAAGGCAATAAAAATTATCCTAAAAAAAAGGTAATAAAAATCATCCTGAAACAAAAAAGGCAATAAAAATTATCCTGAAAAAAGTAATAAAAATAATCCTGAAAAGGTAATAAAAATTATCCTGAAAAAAAAAGGTAATAAAAAAAATTAAGCAAAAAGGTAAAAAAATTATCCTGAAAAAATTAAAAGCAATAAAATTATCAAAAAAAAGCTAAAAAAAAATTAACTGAAAAAGCTTATCCAATAAAAAAAAAGCTAATAAAAAATTATCCTGAAAAAAAGGTAATAAAAATTATCCTGAAAAAGGTAATAAAAATTATCCAAAAAAAGGTAATAAAATTAAAAAAAGGTAATAAAAATTATCCTGAAAAAGGCAATAAAAAAAATTATCCTGAAAATAATAAGGTACCATAAAAATAATAAAAAAATCCTGAAAAAAGGTAATAAAATTATCCTGAAAAAAGGTAATAAAAATTATCATTGAAAAGGTAAAAAATCCTGAAAAAGGTAATAAAAATCCTGAAAAAGGTTTAAAATTATCCTGCCCCTGGGTAATAAAAATTAAAAAAAAGGTAATAAAAATTATCCAAGAAAAAAAGGTAATAAAAATTATCCTGAAAAAGGTAAAAAAAATCAGCCTGAAAAAAATAAAAAAATCCTAAAAATAATCCTGAAAATTATAAATAAAATTATCCTAAAAAATTGTAATAAAATTACCCCTAAAAAAATTAAAAAGGTAATAAAAATTATCCTGGAAAAAAAGGTGTCCTGGGCAAAAAGGCTGAAAAGGCTAATAAAAAATTATCTAAAAAAAAAGGTAATAAAAATTATTGAAAAAGGTAATAAAAAATCCTGGCTTAATGGGGAAATCCAAAAACAAATTACCTGAATAAAAATAAAAATTATCCTGAAAAAAAGGTAATAAAAATTATCCTGAAAAAAAAAGGTAATAAAAATTATCCTGAAAAAAAGGTAAAAAATTATCCTGCAAAAAAGGTAATAAAAATTATCCTGAAAAAGGTAATAAAATTATCCTGAAAAAAAGGTAATAAAAATTAAAAAAAAGGTAATAAAAAAATCCTGAAAAAGGTAATAAAAATTATCCTGAAAAAGGTAATAAAAATTATCCTGAAAAAGGTAATAAAAATTATCCTAAAAAAAAATAAAAATTATCCTGAAAAAAGGTAATAAAAATTATCCTGAAAAAAAATAAAAATTATCCACAAAAAAGGTAATAAAAATTATCCTGAAAAAAGGTAATAAAATTATCCTGAAAAAAGGTAATAAAAATTATCCTAAAACAAAAAGGCAATAAAAATTATCCTGAAAAAAGGTAATAAAAATTATCCTAAAAAAAAGGTAATGAAAAAAATTATCCTGAAAAAAGGTAATAAAAATAATTCCAAAAAAAAAAGGTAATAAAAATTATCCTGAAAAAGGTAATAAAAATATCCCATCCTGAAAAGCCAAAAAAAAAATCCCAAACTGAAAGGTAATAAAAAAAAATTAAAAAGGTAATAAAAATTATCCTGAAAGGTAATAAAAATTATCCTGAAAAAGGTAATAAAAATTATCCTAAAAAAAAAGGTAATAAAAATTATCCTGAAAAAGTAATAAAAATTATCCTGAAAAAAAAAATAAAATTATCAAAAAAAAAAAGGTAATAAAAATGAAAATTCTAAAAAAGGTAATAAAAAATTATCCTAAAAAAAAGGTAATAAAAATTATCCTGAAAAAAGGTAATAAATTATCCTAAAAAAAAAAATAAAAATTATCCTGAAAAAAGGTAATAAAAATTATCCTGAAAAAAAAATAAAAATTCATCCTGAAAAGGTAAAAAAAAAAAAATAAAAATTATCCTAAAAAAAAGGTAATAAAAATTATCCTGAAAAAAAGGTAAAAAAATTATCCTGAAAAAGGTAATAAAATTATCCTGAAAAAAGGTAATAAAAATTATCCTGAAAAAAGGTAATAAAAATTGCCAAATAAAAAAATTAAAAAAGGTAAAAAAATTATCCTGAAAAAAAGGTTAATAAAAAAAATTAAAAAAGGTAATAAAAATTATCCTGAAAAAGGTAATAAAAATTATCCTGAAAAAAGGTAATAAAAATTATCCTGAAAAAAGGTAATAAAAACATCCTGCAAAAAAAGTAATAAAAATTATCCTCCTGTAAAAAAGGGCTAAAATCAAAAAAATTATCCTGAAAAAAGGTAATAAAAATTATCCTGAAAAAAAAAATTAAAAAAATAATAAAAAAATCAAAAAAAAGGTAATAAAAATTATCCTAATTAATAAATAAATTATCCTGAAAAAGGTAATAAAAAATTAATCCTGAAAAAGGTAATAAAAATTATCCTAAAAAAAGGTAAAAAATTATCCTAAAAAAAAAAAGGTAATAAAAATTATCCTGAAAAGGTAATAAAAAATCCTGAAAAAGGTAATAAATTATAAAAAAGGTTAAAAATTATCCTGAAAAAAGTAATAAAAATTATCCTGAAAAGGTAATAAAAATTATCCTAAAAAAGGTAATAAAAACCATCCTAAAAAAGGTAATAAAAATTATCCTGAAAAAATGTAATAAAAATTATCCTGAGAAAAGGTAATAAATCCTGAAAAAGGTAATAAAAATTATCCTGAAAAAAAAATAAAAATTATCCTGAAAAAGGTAAAAAATTATCCTGAAGAAAAAAATAAAAATTAAAATAAAAATTAAAAAAATTATCCTGAAAAAAAGGTAAAAAAATTATCCTAAAAAAGGTAAAAATTATCCTGAAAAAGGTAATAAAAATTAAAAAAAGGTAAAAAATAATCTGAAAAAAAAGGTAATAAAAAATTATCCTAAAAATTTCCCTAAAAAAAAAAAAAAATAATCCTGAAAAAGGTAATAAAAATTATCCTAAAAAAAAGGCAATAAAAATTATCCTAAAAAAAAGGTAATAAAAAATAATCCTGAAAAAGGTAATAAAAATTATCTAAAAAATAAAAATAATCCTGAAAAAAATAAAAAAATATCCTGAAAATAATCAAAATTAGGTCTCCTGAAAAAATTAAGTAATAAGCTTAATTATCTGAAAAAGCTAGTTTGAAAAAGGCAATAAAAATTATCCTGAAAAAAAATAATAAAATAATCCTAAAAAGGTAGTTGTAATTATAATAAAAACCATTTAATACAAAGCTAGTTGTAAGCAAAAAATTATCCTGCACCAGGCACCATCTTAATATAAGCTAGTTGTAAGCAAAATTAAGTAATACCAGCTTAATACAAGCTAGTTGTAAGCAAAATTAAGCACCAGCTTAATACAAGCTAGTTGTAAGGAAAAATTATCCTGAGTACCAGCTTAATACAAGCTAGTTGTAAGCAAAATTAAGCACCACCAGCTTAATAAAAGCTAGTTAATAAAAAAGGCAAAATTAAGCACCAGCTTAATACAAGCTAAGTTGTTTAGCAAAATGCAAAATTAAAATTACCAGCTATTCTTCCTCCTCCTCCAGGGCCCTTTCATTCTCTTGTCTCAAAAATTCCTTCTCCATGCCCTGCCTTTCTTGCACATCCACTTTTTTCAATGTTCCTGCCCCTGGGTATGGGAATGCCGGGTAATAACCAAGGCCGAGAGAAGAGAAGGTCTACGGAGCTTTGTCTAAACCCCCTCGTTGCGTCAGCAAAAATTTCCATAATGAGCAGGTACCTCTGGGGTAATAAAAATTATCACTGCCCATAAATACCCCTGATAAAAGGGGGGGAGGCTGCGACTCGACCCAACTGGGTAGACCTTAGACCTTATGTCCCTCTTGGCACTGGGCAAGACTGCAGCCTGCTCAGGCTACAGGCTGCAACATCCTGCAAAAAAAAGGAAGAATTAGAGAAGTGTATAGCAACCAGTGGCTTCAGGGAAATCAAGAACTACAAATTCCTGAAAATAAATAAAAATAAAAAAAAAGGTAATAAAAATTATCCTCAAAAAAAAGGCAATAAAAAAAATAATCCTAATTACAAAAAGGCAATAAAAATAATCCTGTGTAAAAACTTCCAATAATTAAATCAAAAAAGGCAATAAAAATAATCCTGAAAAAAATAAAAAAATAATCCTGAAAAAAGGCAATAAAAATCACCCTAAAACAAAAAAGGTAATAAAAATTATCCTGAAAAAAAGGTAATAAAAATTACCCTGAAAAAAATAAAAATTATCCTGAAAAAAGGTTTCAAAATTAAAAAATAATAAAAATATCCTGAAAAAAATAATAATAAAAATAATCCTGAAAAAATTAATAAAAATAATCCTTGAAAAAATAATAATAAAAAATAATCCTAAAAAAAAATAAAAAAAATTATCCTAAAACAAAAAAGGCAAAAAATTAATAAAAATAATCCAAATTAGGTCTCCTCAAAAATAATAATAAATACTAAAACAAAAATAATAAAATAACCAGTTAATAAGCAAAATTTAAGCTTAATCTAAAAATTAAGCACCAGCTTAATAAAAGCTCAGTTAGTTGTAAGCAAAATTAAGCACCAGCTTAATACAAGCTAGTTGTAAGCAAAATTAAGCACCAGCTTAATACAAGCTAGTTGTAAGCAAAATTAAGCACCAGCTTAATACAAGCTAGTTGTAAGCAAAATTAAGCACCAGCTTAATACAAGCTAGTTGTAAGCAAAATTAAGCACCAGCTTAATACAAGCTAGTTGTAGGCAAAATTAAGCACCAGCTAATACAAGCTAGTTGTAAGCAAAATTAAGCACCAGCTATTCTTCCTCCTCCTCCAGGCCCTTTCATTCTCTCGTCTCAGGCCGTTCCTTCTCCATGCCCTGCCTTTCTTGCACGTCCACTTTTTCAATGTTCCTGCCCCTGGGTATGGGAATGCCCGGGTACGACCAAGGCCGAGAGAAAGAGAAGGTCTACGGAGCTTTGTCTACCTCCTCGTTGCGTCAGCAGGTGGATTTCCATAACGAGCAGGTACCTCTGGGGTACGTCATTGCCTTCATAGCTACCCCAGGAGGGAGGCTGCGACTCCACCCAATCGGGTAGACCTTAGACCTTATGTCCCTCTTGGCACTGGGCAAGACTGCAGCCTGCTCAGGCTACAGGCTGCAACAACCTGCAAAAAAAGGAAGAATTAGAGAAGTGTATAGCATCCTGAGGCTTCAGGAAATCAAGAACTACGAATTACCTGATGGAGATTCAGTTACTTTAGTTCCCGTACCTCTTCAGGATCCAGCTGCCAGAGACTCAAGGGGAGGTTCTCTTCTCCTGAAGTGTCCACACTTCGTCAAAAAGGGCTTCTTGGCCTCTTCAGAATTCACGAAACTTCAGCTTCCTGAAACATGTCGGGTCATTAGACTGAATTCATCCTTCCACTGAGGGATTTCGAAAAAGGCAAAGCAGATTTAGAGGGTCAGGTCACAGTCAAGTAACTTTACACACACACAAATTGGGCTCAAGAACTTGGGCAAGCTTAGGGTACATAGCCACATACACAAACACACACACACATACACACACAAACACAACCTGGGCTCAAGAACTTAATAAAATAAACATAATAATAGCCACAACAGCTTCAATTCCTGAACAATAATAAATTAGGATACCTCAGAAAACCCACAAAAGACCCAACCCTTACCTGCTTAATTCAAGTCAGCGGGCAGCATAAGGGCTCGAGGCACAGCAGGGCACAGCAGGGCACAGCAGACAGCAGCTGTCAAAGCCGAGAACTCGCCGTTTTCCAAAGGCACCCCAATCAACAGCCTCCTCATGCAAATGAAAAGAAAAATATTATTTTTCGACTTCAAAATATTATGACAGTTCCGTCAGACAGGTACGTCTAACCCTTAACAATAATATTAATTATTAATAAAATATTAATTCAATACTTTTTTAAACTGAATTATATTAATGGTCATGCCGCAGCCCATGGAAATTGAACCACGGCCCGCTGGTGGCCTGTCCTATATCGTTGCCAGAAGCACGATTATGGCTAACTTTAACTTCAAGTAAAATAAAACCTACTGAGGCTAGAGGGCTGCAATTTGGTGTTTGATGAATGTGGGGTGGGTGATCAACATACCAATTTGCAGGCCTCTAGCCTCGGTAGTTTTTAAGATCTGTGGGTGGACAGAAAAGCGCGGACAGAAAAAAGTGCAGGCAGAAAAAACCGGACAGATAAAAGCGCGGACAGAAGAATTAACCTGAAATGATTGTCTGGATCAAAGAGTTAACAGAAAAAGTGCAGACAGAAAATTGTGGACAGAAAAAGTTGGACAGAAAAAGTGCGGACAGAAAAAGTGGACAGAAAAAGTGTGAACCTGAAAAAATTGGACAGAAAAAGTGCGGACATTAAAACGGACAAAAAAGTGGACAGACAGAAAAGTGCGGACAGAAAAAGTGCGGACAGAAAAAGTGTGGACAGAAAAAGTGCAATTGCAGAAAAAGTGCGGACAAAAAAAGTGCGGACAGAAAAAAATGTGGACAGAAAAAGTGTGGACAGAAAATGTGGACAGAAAAAATGCGGAAAAAGTGCGGAAAATAAAAAACTCACGGACAAAAAGTGCAGACAAAAAAAGTTGGACGGAAAACAGGAAAAATCCTGAAAAAACGCTTAAGAAAAAGTGAATGGACGGAGAAAATAATGCAAATAGAAAGTAATGGAAAAAATGCGGATAATACGGAAAAAATGCGGTAAAAAGAAAAAAGTGCGGACATAAAAAAAGTGCATCAAAGAAAAATGCGGACAGATTCATGGCAGAAAATAAAGGACAGTATGATATAAAAAAAAATAAATTTCAAAAGATGAGGTAAGAAAATATAATGGACAGAAAAAGCGCGTTTTTTTAATAAAATGGAAATGTCATTCAAAATGACAAAAAGAAATTGACATCAACTACAACACTGCGGAAATTGTGCGGTTGCATGGGTAATAATAAAAAGGAAGTGGAGAATGAAAGTGCGGACTTGAAAAAAATACCAAAACCTTTAATGAATCATCAACCAACTGCATTGGAAAATTCATATTTTTCCTTGAATGGAAACAGTAATTTAAAGTAAATTTTGCAATATTGGACTAAGCTGTCATTCAATATGATACCCTTGTGACGCCTAACAGGTGGTCTAAATGGTCCGAACACATGTCTCATGGCCCGAAAAGAATACGGCAAAATAGGTAACAGAAAAAGTCCGAAAAAAACCAGAATCAAGTCAATCAATACCGTAGAGAAAAGTTAAATTTAAGGACGAAGTTTGTCCAGATCTTACACATGGGAAAAAAACGATTCAATACTGGCTAACATCAAAATGCGTGAAAATTATACCGATTAGCGTGCTGGGCAGTTATATCAAATCATTGATTTGTGACAAATGCTATTCTTACGAGTTATTCGGACCAGTGGAAAATTCAAATCTGGTTGGATATTTCAGTAGAAGCTTACAAAGGTTTACTGATTAATTATAATTTTATGCTTTTCTGCGAAAAAGTGCGGACAAGAAAAAATGAAAAGAAAAAGTGCGGACAAAAAAAGGACAAAAACGTGCGGAATTAAAAAAAAAAGATACAAAAGTGCGTAAGAAAAAACGTGCGGAAGAGAAAAAGTGAGGTCAGAAAACAGTGCGGACAGAAAACCGGACGACAAAATATTACAGAAAAAGTTTGGACAAAAAAATGCGGACAAATAACAGGACAAATCAGATTGCGGACAGAAAAAAACGGACAGCGCGGAATACAGTAACTTGCGGACAGAAAAATGACCGGAAAAGAAAACGATTGGACAGAAAGAAACAGAAAAGTAATGACGATTTCGACAAGAAACTTCCCACTGACGGCCTGAAGGAAATCGATCTAACTAAACGGACTGGAATCGACTCACGGGAATTGAATAGGCAAAAAAAAACAGCAATTCACAAGGAATCAATGACCGGGAATTGAATAGAAACTCAGAAGGAATAAACGACTGAAAAAAAAGACTTTAAAAATCGACATCTCTCACGTGGAACAACCAGCGTCCCAAAATGTCCGCCTCGCTTGTTGCTACCAGGCAACAACACCAACATGTTTCCGCTGATGTCGGGTTGTTGGCAGCCATCACAACCTAAATAACAACTCATAACAACAACTACAACCTTCCGCTTGAAATACTCACTGGGAATATAAAGATGTGATGCCTTGTTCCGTCGCCATCATCGAATTCGTAAAGATTTTCGCGGCCATCGTGATCTCCAGGGTTTCCCGCCATGCAGGTTCCGCTGATATGGTGTTGATAAGGCGACTGGCGGACCAGTCAAAGCGTCATCAGTATAAATGGCGCGATGTGAAACAGACGAGCATCGGAATCTACGACCCATTAAGGAATTAAAGTCTATTTTTCGAGGTGGAATAAATAGAATCAA